>NW_009910501.1:0-4348 GCF_000696875.1 Nestor notabilis
AAGTACATTTACAAGTGTCATACATAATACAGATGAGGTAATGATACTTCTCTAGGTTTTGAATTTTTCTATTCAAAGTTGTCATTCAATTATTTATTGCATGCATCATAGTAATCTTCCAAAACGTTGCAATGCCCCACTAGTTTGAAGCAACAGCCCCTTAATTAAATTTATTTAGATCTTAATATCTAAATAAAATCATGGTAAGACGAGGAAAGGCAAAAGAAGAAATTAAGTACAGGAGGGACTGAAGAAAGGGGCACAAATGAAAAATGAATTGCCTTAACATTTTCTCTCATTATTTTCTCTTGAGTGGAGGACACAACATGTCGACAAATAGCCACCATGTAGGATGCCCCTAAACTGTAGTATGTGGGTTTATTCCTTATTTATATATATTTTCTGCTAAATTACCTTAATGCCTTTGACTTTCTAAATTAAGGAAATAAGCATGTAAACAAGAAGACAGATTGAGATTATCTTTAATTATTAAAAAAAACAACTTTACCTTCCTAGAGATTATACAATTTTTCCGTGGTTTTCTTAATTCACCTCAGGCGTTGTTCATCTGATTGATAGATATTTACAAATCTTACTTCCTCAGGTCCCTTCTCTCAGTAGCTTTTGGATATCTGCCACAATTGCACTTTTATGGGAGCATGATCTGGTTGGTACTGCTTTCTCATCTTTACAGCAATGCTCTTCAAGTACAGGTGCTTCCCCAAGACCCATTCATGCCATCATTCCACTTGTGAACCATCAACAAATGATAAGGCAATTCAGAAAGAGAGCAGGATATGGACACCCGACTGTGCTAAACATTTCCATTTATTTAGCAGACAAGTCACAACAATTCACTGATGAATGTATAGCTTGGGGGTGAGGTTCAGTGATAAATGGAGGCCTACGTTATAAGTATGCTTGCATTTCTCATCTCAGTAACATCATAAGGCAAACAGGGCACTGAGCAAATAAAATGCATAGCGGTAAAAATATGGCTTCAGTTCTGAGAACTCTGCAGAATAAATGCTCAATTTCTCTGTTCTGTGATGCCCTCTTAACATATCTAGAAAAACTTTTGCTTAAAACTACACCTTAAAAAATTAAAGGCACTTGTGAGCAGAGGATTGTATCTATCCAGTACCTACCAGAGAAATCAATGCACTGGAAAAGATACAGATCAGATAATCTACCAAGTCTTTATACTTTCTGCTTTCAATCATACATTTCTCCACCATATTATTTAAGTCAGCTGGAATTGCAAGAGAAGGCCATAAATTACCCCAAATGTCTCATAAAAATACCGGCATTTTCTGGAAATAAAACACCTCCAAATTTCAAATCCAATTTGAGTAAATTTGTTAATGATGAGGAACAAATATGAGTACATTTTGTACCAGTTCAGACGTCCTGCTTTGGAAAGTATACACAGGGACATGAAATTTGAAGCTCCCATATTTTGTGAATGTAGCTCTGTAAATTGTTTGGCATGGTTGGCATGCCAGGAAAAGATCAACAGTTACAAGTCTAAACTTAAAACCTAGCAAGAGAACCTATAGAGTTCATTAAAAGTCAATCCTAACCTTGTACACAGGATCAAATACTTGTGGGGTTTTGTTTTGGTTTTTTTTATTGAATGAGAAAATACATTTCTCATAACAATAACAATTATTTTTAATATGAGTCAAAGTACCAAGCACTTCCACCTATGAGCTCATACTAAATAAATGAGGCACAAAATAAAGCTGTTTGTGCTTCTCCTTCGTACATTACCTCTAACTCCACAGGCCTGTCCCTCATGATTTAGCTGTGCTGGTGCTACAAGGCCCCAGTAGACAGAAGCAATCCTTGGTAGACAGTATCAAGATCAAATTCTTACCTGGATTTTATACTCCAATATATGAAATACCTGAATACACATATTCATGTATTTCATAGTCTGGGTAGGTTTCTTACACAAAAACAAGGTCTCTCAGGATCCTCTTTAGCCTATGTTCTAATGTTGAAGAGGTTACCATCTCTGTCTAGAAATAATGCGATCAGTTCAACATAAGTTCTAGCCAGTTTTTTTGGCTGTGGTACAAGTGACAAGAGAGTATGAAAAATTGAATCTAAGCAAGAGTGCTGAGCCCTGATATACACTAAGTGTGAAGTCCAACAAATAATATAAAAAGAATATGATTAAATAGCTTCTGTGTGGAGGAAAAAAGGTACGAAAATTACCAAAGTCAACAAATCTGAGTTTTGAAAGTAGAAAGAGCAATGCAAACACTAAGGACTTAGCTTGGTAAGGACATCCCTTTAGTGAAGAAAAGACCCAGGTGTAGAAGGGAAAGGACAGGGAGAAGATTTCTGTGGTAAGTTTGTTGTTTGGGGTTTTTTGCTAGAAGCTGACTGGTGTAGGCAGAGCTACATGAGTTTGGAGAGACTGCAGAGCAAGATTAAGTGCAGTTATGCTGATACTCTTCCTTCTTGTCCATATAAAATCTTAGACTGCTCTGAAAGCTCTAAAACACTTTGCTAAGTGTTGCCAAACTCAGCTGTTACTTACTGGATGCTCTGCATCCAGATATCCTTTACTAAAAATCACAGAGCTAGTGATTGAAGATGTCCCTGATCATTGCAGGGTGGTTGGACTAGATGACCTTTAAAGGTCCCTTCCAACCCTAACTATTTCATGATTCTATGTTCCTTCAAATTTATCACAGTATTTGTACAAGTAATTTTAATATGAAATGGTGTCTAGGTAAGTTCTCCTATCAAAGAGTGAGCAATACTAAATCTCAACCTCTTTGAGGTATTTCAGGGTCAAAAAGGCCATTTGATCACCTTTTGGTAAACTAATCATCAGTGAAATAAAATCTGTGTTCACATCCCCTGTTCCCACTGAGGATCAGCCCAGTCACAGCTGTGGTGCAGCTGGACCACACTCCTAGGCACAGTACCAGAACCTGGGCTGGGTCCTTGGGCAGTTGAGCACACCCTGCACTTTCTAAGGAAGTTCATTCAGGGATGCACAAGAGCATTCCTTTTGCATGTGCTGCTGGTGACAGAAATCAGCCATTACCTGGTTCTCGTTTTATTGGGGTTGTCTTGTTGAGAAGAAGGAAAGAGGAGGGGGACACCTGTCTGAACAAGAAATAGCTCAGGATGTAGCATGGAGACCAGGAAAAGAAAAAGTAAAAAGAAAGATAAATGATTCAAAGTAACTCTTTACTACTAGCAATAAAATAAATGATTCTCTTCCAAATATATTTCCAGCACAGCAAGCATGAGTTGGCAACTTGACTCATATTCATAAAAGTTGGATGTGATTTTCTGATTTTTAGCCTAAAAGTATCCCCTTCCACATTTGCAAAAAGCAATGAGAGGGGATCCACAAATCCCATAAGCTGGTGTTGCCAGTCTCAGCCCCATCAGTCACTGTGTGCATGAAACTAACCTGCATAGAGATTGGGTACAAAATGTTCTTTCAGAAAAAGCTGTGCATAGCCAAAGGCAAGGAGAAGGAAATTACGTGGAAAAAAGTCAAGTGAAAACAAGAAGTTAAATAAATAAATAAAGGTATAGCTCTAGAGTGTGCTTGAGACTGAAAACAATGAAACACATTTGGTCTGTGTTGTAGAAAAAGGACATAAAGTTTTTCACACATGTATATTGACCAAAGATTTCCTACACAGGCACAGAGTGTGGATATTTACATTCCTTTTTTTTTTCCCCCTTTCTGGTAGGTATTTCACAGTTCTCTGGACCACCAAGCAACAGGAGCAAAGATAGTAGTGAATGACTCATACGAGACATTTCTAACCCATTAGTCAGATATCTGTTACGGGAATAAGTATTGATTCTGTGCCTGCCTAAATGAAAGATGTGTCTGATGGCTCATGAGCAAAGATATGTGATATTCAAGGATCATGGTTTTCTCCAGTAAATGTACGTGTCTTTCCGTGCAGAGGTTTCCAGACAGTGTTGTATGTACTGCTAGTGATGTTGGAACAGTTTCAGACCAGTTCTGCACACAGGAATCCTGCTTTAGATAGAATCACTATGGCTTACTGGTGACAGCCAGGGGAGCAGGTCTAGCTCTGTCTGTACCAAGCATCTCTGTCCATGGGAACACGTTCACACCAGAATTTAACCACCAATCATTAGTAATTCCCTACGCGGAGTCAAGTATGAAAGCCACAGAGTAATTGGCTGTCTAGGTCACTCATGGGTGGTATTCACCTTTGTGGAGATACTCCCATGATAATTCAGGGAAAAGGTGAGAGGAGATGAGGATAGTTCTTGTTTAGGAAAGCAGAGTGTGAGATAGAGCAGTGAAGAATATTGGTGTGCTAAGGGAAAG
>NW_009910501.1:4379-11358 GCF_000696875.1 Nestor notabilis
GAAAAAAACACCCCACTCCTGTATATGCACACAGCTTGGCAGAGAGCCACAAGCTGTGTCTTTGTAGGAGCTATTCAAGTGAATAAATGGACAACCCCCATCTTGAGGCTCTGACCTCAATTAACTTTTTTCCGTTTACTTCAAAGAGATCAGTCACATGCTTGGAATTAGGCAAAGGCTGAATTGTTTTCCTGTATCAGTACCCAAAGCACTAAATGGTTAATATGTGTTCATAGCTTTACTCCATTATTTAATTATTGGATCACTTACTGATTAGCAGAGTCTTGCATATTCAGTCCTATATGCTATTAACATCCCTTTGTTCTTTTCACAGCTGAGACTCTGGAATTCAGACTTAGCTGAAATCCTTGCTATAAGGTCATTATGTCTTCTTACCATTTGCACTTGAGGTCTTTACTGAAGTGATTTAGTCTTCTTTTTGGGCTAACAGAGAATTGCTACTGGTACAGAGGAAGCCATTGCCGTGAGAAGACAAAGAGCTTGGGGTGTCACTTTTTTCTTTTACGGTGCTTTAAGTATTATATATGTATATTTTGGAGTTTATATAGCTATACCTTCTTTCACTAAATGGAAAAAATCTGTGCATGTGTGTACAAGAAGGAAAGCTTGATAAGAAACAAATATGGCTTCTTAATTTTAATCACAATTGTTCCTCACTTTCTCCAGCATTTATTATGTCCTTTATTCAATGTTCTTCATAAAAACAATTCCAATTAATAGCATTCACAATGTCACTATAACAAAATTGGAGTTTAAACCCAGAAGAATGGGAAGCTAGTCATGCTGAATACTTTGAGTTTGATAAGTCTGTATCCTTTCTTTGAAAAAGGATGTTTTTCTATTTGCAGCTGATTAAGAAAAAAATGTATGTGTAAGAAGGTAGAAAATCAACAGCATTATCTAAGAACAAGTTTACAATGACAATCTTTGTTTGGTTCCTTTACTATCTGCAGATGCAGGTTGTAACTCTGGAAGGTAAAGCTGAGGTCGCACTGAAGCTAAAAAAAAATAAAATAAATAAAAAACAATCTATCACTAATTTGAAGTTTTCACTTGTTTCTTTCTGTATTTGTCTTTCCGGGGTACCTTTGATGTGCCATCTGCTTGCAGGGTCATCTGCACATACATTAAGGAAACCATGTTCTGATGTGTCAGACAACTTTATTTCAGGGAACAGGAATACTTCACCCTGCCAGTCTCAAGAGGCAGACCACTATTTAGCACAAACAAGACTTTCTTGACAGTTTGAAAGCTATTTCTAAGTACACTGGACAGCGAGTGAGGCCAGGCTTTGTATCTTCCAGGGAATTCACACGGGTGAATTATCTCATGGACGGCAGTTATTCCTGTTGCTAAACAAAGTGAGAAAGCAGCATGCAATTGACCCAAGGGATGAAATCTTTTACTCTTGTTCCTTGGAAGAAAAAGAAGAGTGAAGCAAACTCCCAGGGAGGAACAAAGGACTAGAATAGATTATATGAATCATTGAGTCCATCTCCTGTCCACAACCAGGTAACATCCTACTGGATAAAAGAACTCTACTCTTAGAGTATTTCCCAACATCTTCTAATTATTTCCAGACCTTTACTACAAAAAGAGCTGTAGAAAATATTCTTGGCATCTCTACACATTAGAGTATTTGTACTTTCAATAATAGTGCTAAGATCCTTCCTAATCAGAGCTGGGGAAAAAATCTTTCCTGAACCCATCATTATGATCACTCTGACTCTGGTTACAGGAGCAAGAGACAGCAGACAGGCCTAAGAGAAATACCTTCACCCTAGCTGTCCCAGATCAGTGTGAAGGAATTGCTGCAGCTATGTTCCACAGTGCCAACAAGCAAATCAATGTACCAGACCCTTCAGCTACAGTCATCAGTGCCAGGTTCAGCCAGCCGACCTCAGAGCTACTTGGAGAGCCCAAAGACATGGCCAAAACCGGCCTCAAACCCACTAGATGGCACTGTGTGTGGCTGTTACCAGCCCTCAAACCCGAGGTACAGTTCAGCGTGAGCCCAGCAGCTTCTATCTTAGCTGCGTGGCTTTGATTTCCAGAAGTCCCTCCGCCTGGCACGTCACCCAGCTGTTCTGCCCATTCAGCAACTTTTGAGTTCCCTCAGTCACTCTGAATTAGTGCTCTTTCAAATAATTACCAGTATGTTCTGGTGGTATTTTTTCTCAAGAAGCTCCAAGACGATATTTTTCCAGTTCTTGGATCTTGCCCAAAACATTCCAGAGGTTTCAAGAAATATTTAGAAAGTCGGTAAGTCTGAATATCCTGTCTGGCTGGTGTGCAGTGTGTATGTGAGTGTAAGGGTACAAACTTCAACCAGAAATGCTGTAGATTACAGGAATTTTGATGTGACCTTAACTTTCCATCTCAGTCACACCACTTCTGCTCTGCAGGCTCAGACTGGATCCCAGTGATAGCAGCTGGGGAGGAGGGTTTCCACTGGGATCACTCAGAGTTGGATAGGGGCCTCTGTCAGGTTTCCAAACACTGAAAATGCGTGTAGTAAATTTTTCCTCCTTCTCTGATCAAGGTTTCTACCCTTACTGTGAGCAGTGCTTGTTGGTTTATGCTTACAGTGAAAACTGATGGGGCTGTTGAGAAAAGTGATGGGACTGCCACTTTCAGTCTGGAGAGCAGCACTTTCGCCAAGCACGTTTTTTCTAACTGAAGTTGGAGTTGAATTCTCCTTCTTTCTCTGTCTCTCTGCTTCTATACCCTATTTCCTCATAACCTGTCATCTCTGGCTTTTTAAAGTTTCTCTTGTGTTGCAGCTTCAGCAGCATCCTGAGCACACCTTTGAGCCCTTTTTTTTTTTTCTTTTTCCTCTTTGGAACACTTTTTGCGTCTTCTTAAGTGAAAGTGCTATTGGAAACACCCCTTCTTCATCCTCTCACATAATTATTTGCTCTAATAAACTGCATTAGGCATTTTCCAGTTGTGCTATTCAAGATTCAGCCACACACTAATCTATTAACCATATACAAAGTTGAACAAATATCAACAATTCTTGGGCCTTGCTCATTTGAATCAGTCTTCCAGAGAAAGCTTCTATGACTAGGCAGTGCAGGTCAGCAAAGCCCTGGGATGAAGGGTAAATATGCTCATCAAGCCCTAAGTTGCTAACTATTACCCTTCATCTGAAAGCTACTGCCTCCAGACGTGGCAGACACAGAAAGTGACTCTATGAGGATCCTTAAACCTCTCTCATGTGGAAGTCACGGCCCACAGGAGCAGGAGATAAGACAGATATCCCTTCAGATGGAGGTATTTCTCTGTATATCAAGGGCTAATCTGGAGATATCCCTACAGATAAGCCCTGGGTAAAAGATGCATGTTAACGAGCAAGAAGTGAGAAGCAACTGTGTGAGACTGGGAATAGAGTTCTGTGCCCAAGTCACAGGGTGACTGTAGGTAAAATCCCTAAAAGGGGCAAAAGAAGTGCAAAACATTCTGAACTCCTTTCTTTTTCCTTTTCTTTTTCTTTTTTGTTTTCCTTTTTCTTTCATTTTTCTCTTTTTCTTTTTTGTCTGTTTGACAGCTGACTGCCCCCAGGTGTGCCTGGAGCCTGCGAAACTCTCCAACGGTGTCATGAGAAACTCCAGAAATTTAGAGGTGTTTGTGGACACAAATTTTAGGGTTATGACTGGCTCAGTATAGTACTATATCACAGCTTTACAGATGATTAGAACTGGCATAAAATTGGCATTTCTCTTTGCTGGGTAATACATACTAACAATATGCAACAACAACAAAGTGTACCTACTCAGGTTACCAAATTAACGATTTGCTGTAGGTGGTTTCATCAAGTAGATGTCAGACCTGTACATGATGAGGTACAGCTGAGCTGTACTCACTTGGGGCAGTTTGATCTTTAAGTGTAGTAGCTTTAACTTACACAAGCTTGTAATGAAGTCCAGAGAGCACTGAACAATAATATATTCTGGATTTTACCTGTCCCACAGGGCAGGATTTACTGTAGTGGTACAGAATCCAAAACTTGATCCTCATATCTTCTCCTACATCCATGTAATGATTTCTTCCCAGTTATGAACCTATTCACTCCAAAGACGATGGGCACATCTCACTTCTATATTTTCTCTACACCAGTAACAAATCATTTTGATGGTAATTTGTTTATCAGCTTTTGCAACTGCCAGATAATTCCTGGCATCTCTGAACATAGTTTTTAAGAACTCTGGGTCAGAAAACAGGGTCAAAATAGTTTGCCTCAGCATTCCTCTAGATCATGAATTTACATCTTCTTGCAGCACTGTATGGTCTGGTTCATGAGTTTTTTCCATAAGTTTTTTGTTTCTTAAGAGAAAAAGGTATTTGGGGTTAAAAAAAAAAAAGAACAAAAAATACAAAAAAAATTTCCATAACATTCACTAGGCCTTTAAAGAAAACTTTCACAGATGCTGACAGCTGTGTGAGAATAGTTTGTCCTCAAAGACAGAAAAGTTAAACAAATGTTATGAAAATAGAGCTGTGAAACATCACTGGTGGTTTTCCATAAGATAACTAACTGCATGCCTGGTGTTCACGTTTTGTTCTGTGTCCTTTTCCACTATTAGTGACTCATATTTAAACAGCATGGAGAATATGTATTCACTTCTCTTGTAAGTTCTTGTTTGGTCCTCTAATGAAGTAATTAACATGAACATGTGATATTACCAGGAAAGTTGGCAAATACAAATCAAAAGGTTTTTTGATGGTGAGCCTGCAGGAATCCTCCCTGAGCTCAGTGTGTGCATGGAGGTTTTATAAGCAATTAAACTCTATCCCTGAAAATCCACCTTTCAAGCTTTTGGATCACCTGTAGGGTTTTATGGTTGGCTGCAACTAATGAGAATGTAGAAGTTTGTAGGAAAATCTCAAGCAAGGAAAAGGAACATAAGATAAATAAGTTCGAATTCACTTAACCTCTTCCCTGTTAGAGTGCTACTTTTCATCCTATATTGATGCTGTTTTAAACAGAAGCTGCATTTGAAAGTTCCTGAGGTGATTATGAGGCAGCACAGAAGGTATTTACCAATTCCTGTGCAGCAGCAAAAGAACTGAACTTTAGGAAACGGTACAAATGGTACAAAATATTCTACAATGGAACAAGAGCTCCATTGGATGAAAAAGTTTTTTAACACTACAATATTTAGGCAGTGGCTTTAAGCAGTATAAGACATACATCTGTATGTGTACTGCAACCTTACACGTGATAACCATCACTATCCTGTTCCAGCTTTGACTCACAGCAGTACAGACATCCTCAAGCTTTCTCTGCTCCTTCTTGTGTGACTTTTCAGCAGCAGATTATTGCTCTCCATGCTCTCCCCCCTAGAAAAGTTCAATGATTTTACTTCTTGGCAGTAAGAGATAAAAATGAGTTGCAGCCTCCTGTTGCCATTCTCTGGTACAGTGCATGTTTTGTAAAGTACAGTAGGGAGTGTCTGCTCCCCATTAACATCATGAAAACAGTACTGATGGTCTTTTAACTGGGAGAGGTAGGACACTGGGAAGCTGCTTTCACCTATTTACCATTGTATGCCTGGACACAAGGTCAGAGAGAAAACATGTGGAAAGGCCACAGTGCGCAAGGAAGGAGCGTTTTGCATCCTCATTTGCCCCGGCACAGGCTCAGGGTCCAAAACGTGGGCTGACCGTTTAAATACAGACTGTCCTCAATTAAACCTGCCAAAACACTACAGGTCTATCTAGTCTTTCCTTTACAGCAGTATAACACTGCTGAATTCAACAGATCAAGTGAGAAAAATCAGATCCAGTTTGTCTACACTATTATTTTTGTGCAGGGCTATAAACCACAAGTGACTGCAGGTTGCATCTGTCAGCATCTGTCAGCATGTAAACTTGACTTCGGCTGTTGTTTGTCATGGCGATGTGGCTTCTTTGAAGAGTTATGTATATCACAGTTACCGTTGAACATTCACCACCACAAAGATGCTGGTGGTGATACAGGCTTGACATCAACAATTAAGTTCTTTGCCTCCAGAGAGACAACGGGGTGGGCAGTCTCTTCTGAGCTGCTGGCTGCAGTTTCTTTTTAGGTGGACCAAGAGAAGGTGCTGCAGGGGAGATTTTCTGAGCTGTGCTTTGTGCATCTAGTCCTGACCACAAGCAAAGTGAGCACATGTTTTTCATGGCACTGCTAGCTTTCTACTCCCTTCATTCCTGCGGAGCGCGGCGCTCTGAGAGCACTGACAACTGCTGCTTAACCAGTAGGAGAATACATCACTGCTGAGCCAGCTGCCTGGAAATGTTAATGTTTCTCTGAGGTTTCTTCAGGACTCTGAGCCAGCGTTTACCTCATCAGATATATCTTTTCTTTGCTGCCCTATCCCAGGCTGTGCTCTATTCTCAGTGCAATCCATTTTCCATGAGTGACAAGCCTGGGGGTCCCCAAAGGTAGTTGAAGGAGAGCAGGATGCAAAATGAAATACACAGAGTATATGTGAACAAAGCGGGGAAAGACACAAAAAAATATATACACTGCTGACATGAGAAATCCTGGCCCCGAGGGGAGGAGAGCAGGCACAGGGGCTGGGAGAGGAGCACAGCAGGACTGAAGAGGAGGCCTGGGGGGGCAAAGAGGCGAAGATTGAGATTCCAGCTGAATCTGGTGAGACTGCAGAGGAACAGAAGCAGAATAAATTTACAGAATCTACAGAAGCAAGAATAGAGCCCTGTAACCACTTTTTTTCCACAGAGACGCTATTATCATCCTTGTTTCACAAGTAAAGAAACAAAATGTTTAAATGATTTGCCTTTGGCAGCTCCGGAGCCCAGGTTCCTCCAGCCCTTAGGCATAGACATAACCAAGAGATTTCTGTTATGTGTATTACCTTCAGGTGACTTGGAGAACATTGATTAAAGTGACTTTAATTGTACAAGATTCAAAATCCAAATACCAGATGGGAAGGAAGGTCTCTTCCGA
>NW_009910501.1:11389-109259 GCF_000696875.1 Nestor notabilis
ATGTCCCTCTTGCTTTCTTTGCTTCCTTGAAATAAAAAAAAAGGAAAATACAGAGCTAAAAATGTATGAAGGGAAGCAGGGGAAGGCTAGTCCTGGCTATTTCCTCGAACATATGTAGGTATTGGCCTAGTCTTATTAGGTCTGTCCAGTGAATCAGTTGAAGGGTCAATTAATCTAGAGCTCACTGGGAGTATGTGCACATCACCTCCACTGTTGTTTCTGATTGAGGCACCCACTAGTTACCGTAACCATCAGTGTGTACTTTGCTTTCAGCAATGAAAAAATGTGGGCTAGCTCTCAGTCCATCAGCTTGATTCTCTTGTTCAGTCAGATGGTCTGTGAAGCTTGCACACAACAGCTTGCCCCTCCATGGTGCATGACCCACTGCCTGTTTCCTTGTGACAATACATGTGTTAGTAATAAACTTCACATTCATCATTCAACACAAGCATTTAATGTGGCTAATCAGCTGACTAACCTTTCCTATTTCTGATTTTTCAGAGTCTGTGGGGGGTGCTGCACAAGCTCCTGTCTCCCTTTCCTCCACCTCACAAACAGCAGGGAATAATCTGGTGTCAATAGATGGGTATGTCAGAAATGTGACAAAGAAGGAAACAGAGATGCTGCATACAGTCTGAAGCAAACGCCATCTCACTGCCTTTTCAGTATATGCTCATGCCTTTGTGCTAGTGTAACAGTGCCTTGAAAAATGGATCTTAATTTCATAATAATATATGGCAATAGTTCTTTCCTGACAAGTAACCGTGACTGTGGTTGGTAAGCATCTATTTGAAAACAGAAAAGCTAAATAGGCCTTAGAGTAAATAAGACTCAAAGAGTTTTCTCTTCCTACTGCAACTCTTCCTACTGCAACTTCCTACTGAATCAGCTTCAAAACCATGTATTAGGAAGGGTATTTCTCAGTAAAGGATGAGGATTCAGAATATGGAGATATCGATTACATCCTCTTTTAGCTTTCCACAGAAGGTTTCCAAGAAGGTGGCAAATTAGAACTGAATAGACAACCACATTTGTGCTGAATAGCTAGAAAGCAAAGGAAACCCATTATGTGGTTTTTTAAAAGTTTTGTGAATTGTGGAAAAGATACGTAATGTTTCTGCTGAAAAAAATGCCATCATAATTATCTATATATTCTTTTTTCGTGCCAAGAATTTTCAACAATGAATGCCTTTCTTGGGACCTTCATAAATAAATAAATAACTGGCAGCATCACTGTCATGAAATACATTTGTGCTTACTACTATACAGCTGCTCTGAACACTGAATGTCTGACATGTAAATAATTGATTTTCCACCTCTGACAGATGGGGTTATAAAAATGATTAAAATAAATACTGTTGGTTTGAGGGTTCTTTTGGTTTTTCATCTTTTTTTGGAGAGAATCACATTAAACCATTCCACAGACACCTTTGGGCTTGCACAGCACACAGCCCCATATGTCTTCACTTTTCAGAATTACTTCCAGGCACAGACAGGAACAGATGTGGATTGGTCATTGCCTTGGGAGCTTAACCTGCAGCATGGGCGCTTCACTTTTATTATCCTTCACTTTCTACTGATCATGTACCAGCTCTCTTTACATCTTCTTTTTTCTTACATATGCCCATTCATGTCAGAACTCATTCTCTTTGGTAATTACACTCATCTTCAGATCTCCTTCAAGATCATGAAAACATTTACTTTACTTTTGCCTTTCAGTTCACTGCCTGCTTTGGATAAAGCTGGGTATGGAAGTATTAAAATACCAAGGGAAAGCCTGCTGTCACAATGAGTTTAATCCAAAGTTCTTTGAAGTAATTTATAAACAGTGGTTCACAATTATTGTTTTTGGGCTTCGGATCCACCCATGGCTTTCTACTCCAACAAGAAGCATAAGCATGAAAA
This sequence comes from Nestor notabilis, assembly GCF_000696875.1. Taxonomy (NCBI): domain Eukaryota; kingdom Metazoa; phylum Chordata; class Aves; order Psittaciformes; family Psittacidae; genus Nestor; species Nestor notabilis. Next base: position 13,295 of record NW_009910501.1, read on the forward strand.
AGTTTTCAAAAGATTCAACTGATGGGATTACCAGTTTGATTTCCTGAATAATATTCTCTCAAGAATCAGATAAGCATGTCACCACTTGAAAGCTCTCCCTATCACCTCAGGCTAGAATTAAAGCTCCTCTGCAGTCACAGTGCTTGAAGTTTCACAGAGTGTATAATTTCAGTCTCACATTTGAGCTGTTCTTTGGTCTCTCCTGGCTGAGAAAGGATATGCTTTCTTGATTCTAACACCAGAACCATGTGCTGCTTTTGAAAACATGGTCTTCATTGTTTCAATGATTTGAATTCTGGTGCAATATTACTGGAACAGTCTTGGCATCATTTTGTGCTACAAAGAGGGTTCTTGGACAACTGCTCATTTGTTCTTTCCATCTCCTCTTTCTAAAATTGTGTTTCTTCCCAGTAGACAGATAGTTTGTATTTGAAAGGGATCATCTAAAGGAAAGCCCTAAATTTTGTATGCACAGTCATGGACAGCAGTGACAGTTCATCTCATGGAAAGACCACCTATACCAGGTAGACAAAAACGTGTCTATAAAATGTGCAACTAATTGTTTACACACCTAGTTTGTTTTTGCACAAAGTTTAGGACACCTAAGATATTTGGCTCTAAAAACTTGAATTGCTTTTGTAATATTGTATAGAAGACTAAAGAATTTAGTAGGCAATTCCTTAATATTTGGTTCTGAATCTGAAATGCTACTACCATCCAAGGAACATTTTGATTGGTTTGTCTAATCTGCACACTTTCACCCATGGCTGTCTGCAAAATTCAAGCACAGTGTCCTACAATAGTACATTCTTTATCAGGTCCCTTTTAGAAGTAAACCCTAGGAAACGCTGCACTGAGTCTGCATGACAGGCAAGACTATATTGCGATGCACTGAGTGGAAGATTAAGTAACGGCACAGAGTTTTCAAATTTTAACCTAAATTAAGCTCTTTGCTGAACTAACCCAATGAAGAAACTTCTTATTCCAGCTCTAGCTGTACACTGTAACTTGGACTTTGCTGGTTTATCTTCTTTCTATGGGAAGTCTTTTTCTTTGACAATAAGCAGAGTAACCAGAGATGGCGATGGGGCAGAGCAAGAAGGCAGGATCCTTGGGCAGTCCTCTGAGCCATACCAAATGTGTATATACTGTAGATTTCCCTGGCCAGTTGCTGCCATCACCTGGGGCTTTGAGTCAGAATGCAAAAGAAAACTACGGTTTGATTGGAAAGATTACTTGGATGTTCTGTATTCCCTGATTCTGTCTGGAAAAAAATGTGATGGATGTCCTAAAAAAAATGTGATAGCCTGGGACAGACTTCTAGTTCTGCTTTGGCACTTGGGAGGCTGGTCTTTATGCATGCATGTATACACAGAGCAAGGCAAGCCTCCAGTCTCTCCACAGTCAGACACACAAGGGCTATTCATCTTTTCAAGGAAGTCTGCTCTTCAGCTGCTCCTGTCTACTCCAGAAGAAAAGTGGGAACTGGATGGGACCACCCTACAGGCTGTAACTAACAAAGGGCTACTAGGTGTAATATCATCTAGTGGTTATCATCTAGTCTTTAAAATTTTGCTTTAGTATCAATTATTAAAAATTATGTCTATAAATCTCATACAATACCCTAAAATAGACAGCATGTGTTATTAGACATCACAGATTCACAGAAAAATTAGATTTATTTTTTTTTAATGCTACTGGGAGATTCACCAGGTTATGAAAATGAGCATGAAAGAGTTTCAAAAATATTTTTGTTTACATGGCAGGAGGCTTTGATCAATCTACTTTTTTGATTAATAATTGAAGAGTTTCCATAAAAGAAAAAAAAAAGTATAAATATGTTGAACTTTGATGAAGCAGGAAAAAAGACACAACTTTACATAATTAGCAACTATCTTAGAAATTAATAGTTATAGAGGAACAACTAAGTTGTGTTTGGTTGGAGCCATCCATTTGCCAGCTTCCTGTAACTATTCATGTATTCCCATCGTACAGTGAATACAATGAGAAAAGGACGTATTTTTAACATCTCAAGAAATTACAGGTCCTTTGGTAAAGCACAGGTTAAGTTCAGCAGCATCACAGACATCACATTATTTTTCCCATAGTATAAACATTTTTCTATGAACTATTATTCTTAGCATCCACAGTATTTCTTTTTTTGGGCACAATAAAAGACACTGTATAATCAGTAGCATCAAATAGGGTTTCTTTCTCCCGAACCTTCAGTGGCATCACTAACAGGCTTGTTTAGTTATTCCTTCACTTGAAATTACTTCAGAAAATCTTCACTTATCCTTTTAACCAATAGCACAGAAAAATGTTATCCAACCCAATCTGTTGCCTCAAAGAAATGGAGTAAACAAATACTTGTTAGTTAATAACACTGGGAAGCGATACATCAAAGGAGCAGAATTTATGTCCATGCCTTGTCTTGATTAGAGTGCTCAAGTTTAATTCAGCATGCCACTATTTCCTGCTGGCTGTTCTTCTTCACCAGTAAGAAACCCTCCTTAGAAGCTGCTTATACTGAACACATGGACCCAGTTAAATCTGCAATGAATTTTACTTATTTGCAGTTTCAGCCCTGATGTGGTCTCTGATTCATTCACCAAAAGGTTTCCATTTACTGAAGGAGACATTTTCATTTGTGGTGGAGCCCTGAAGTGCAGAACTGAATGCACTTAGAGTGAATAAATTAAGAATTGAACTTTTTTGGTGGAGAGATCCATTTTGCATTTTCAGGGCACTTAAACGAATTATGACCACACTAGTTACAAACCTGTGAACTGTTCTGGTAAGTCTTGAGTCATGCATTAGGATAAGAAAATTTGTTAAATACTACTATATGTATAATATTTTCTATTAAATATGCATATACAGAGCGAATGTGTAATACATGTAATGCTGGCCAAAGATAAACCAACCAAATCACCTGAGAAGACAAACAAAATAGAAAACTATGAAATCTGGTCCCTTTATTTGTTTGTGGTTCAAGGTCATGATAATGAGATATGGGTGATCTGTTCAAACCTCATAATCTGCCAGAAAATTATTATTACCATCACAGTTCATTTGATTATCATTTTACCTTTGAGATAGATTGTAGTTCCCGTGTATTGGCTGAGATAGCGTTAATTTTCATCATAGTAGCTTGTATGGTGCTGGTTTAGATTTGTGATAAAAACAGCATTGATAGGGAGGTTTCGTTGTTGTTGAGCAGAGCTTACACAAAGTCAAGGTCTTTTCTGCTCCTCTCCTCACGCCACCCCACCCCACCAGTCAGTAGACTGGGGATACACAAGAAGTTGGGTTGAAGTCATTTGAGCCACCTGACCCCAACTGACGTAAAAAGTTATTCTATACTATATAACATCATGCTCAGCAATAAAAATGGCTGCTATTGCTTGAGGACTGGTTGGGCATCAGCTGGCTAGTGGTGAGGGACTGTGGGTTTGGATTTTTTGCATCACTTATTTTAATTTGGGTTTTCTATGGGGTGGGAGTTTTTTGTTTGTTTTTCTAACTTATTAAATGTCTTTATCTCAACTAATGAGTTTTCTCACTTTTGTCCTTCTAATTCTGCCCCCACCCCATTGCAGGGAGCGGCTGCGTGGTACTGAGCTGCTGCCCAGGGTTAAACCACTGCACCCACTCACACAGCAAATAACTAGGTTTTTTTGTGGTTGCTGTAGCATCTTGTCATGAAGCAGAACTTCATTGCATTCATAAACACCTTAAAAATGGGAAGTCAGCTTTCATATTGCACTTTAAGGAGAGGGGCAGCAGTAGAAATAGGTAGATGAGGGATCACAAGGAGGTAAAACTGGCTGATGCTAATATTATTGGAAGTGGTGCTGGCACACACACTATGCTTGTGGAGGCAGACACTTAACTGAGACAGAAGAAGCCCTACTGTTTGAAAATGCAGGACTGATGTAAATGGCAGTCGTCTTTCTGACATGTCTTGGACTCAAAAGCACAAACAGTGCTCAGGCGGCAAGCTGTGCCCAAGCCCACTTGCAGATTACTAACACCATGTTTACTCTCTTAGGAATCAGATCCCAGTACCCTCCCACCCCCCTCCTTTCAAAACCAAAACAAAACCCCCAAACATATGAAGAAGCTCAGAGAAAGCTTCTGAGGGTAAACACTTATTGAAGTTCTGATTAAAGTTTATATCTGATTAAAAGACAACTATACACATTTCATGCAAATAGTGACAGGAGACAGAGCTGAAGAGACATATGTTATATACAGACTTTTCATTAGTTTGCCTGCAGGTTTCAAAAGGGATAGTTGGATTCCAGCACTTATTGAGAGCCTTGGAGAAGGGAAAGTATGGGCTGGGGCAAAAGTCATAAATATTCCTCTCTGGGGAAGCCTTTGCCAAAATGGAATCTGAAGAGGAGCAAAACCATATTAGAGGAATAATTAAGAAGGTCAACAGATTTCAGGTTACTTAGACCCTTCTTACTTCCCGAAAGGGCAGTCCTCGTGCTATATCAGCTTCTGTTGGCTGTGATACCTACAGCTGGAGCAGGCAAAGAGGGCAGCAAAAGAAGACAGCATGTGAGGAGGTGGCAAGAAATCAGTCAGCAGTGAGGCAGGGCACTTAATTCCTAATAATACTTTGCTAGTAATTGCAACAAGCTAATACCACATCTGTCTGGGGTGCAGTTCAGAAATAAATGGCCTTCATTTCACACCACTGAAAATGGAAAGCTCTAGTGCACAGTTTGTGATTATTTACACCCAAGAGGGTGCATCCCAGATGGTGATAATTGCCTATAACCTTGAGGATATGCAAAAGCTTTTAGAAGTTAGATGTAAAAGGAAGTTGCTTAATGAACGAGCTGCTGAAAAGCTGAAAGAATTTAATTATTTTATTTTTACTCTTTAGATGTTTGATGCTGTAGTGCTACTAGAGTGCAAGAACTTATATGGCCCAATCTACCTGGAGACTACATAACTATCTTTAACTTGCAGCCAAAAGCCAGAGCAGCTGTCTGCTTTCAAACTAATTGAGCAACAGTAAAACACCACCCAGTACAACAAATTTTATTAAGAACGTCCAATGGAATGACCCTTTCTTTTGGATTTTTCACTCTGCTCCTTCAGACATTCATGTATTTTTGTCTCTAAACTCCTCAGAATAAGATCCTTCCCTTCTGAGCTTCTGTGTTTTGTAGAACATCCAATTAATGGTAAGTGAAAACAAATAGGAAAAGAAACTTTGAATTCAGCTTGGAAGCCAGTATGAGAGAACTGGTGGATTTAGTTATTTCAACACTCTTTATGTATCCCCTTAGCCTCTGAAGAAGTATCCTTTATCAACAGCCTGGCATAGTGTAAACTACTTGTAAGTTGTTTTTCCCATTATCATGACTACCTTCTTTGCTCTCCTGAATAGGGTGTTGCATTCTGGGGCCAGAGATGGCTTTTCCAGTTATTTTTATTCTGGATAAGAAAAAAAAAAAAAAAGGTCTCTGTTTTCTTGCTTTTGTCACTGCTAGATTTCGGATTGCAGCCTGTGGAGTGTCAGTAATGGATAGTCCTTACTGGCCTGTGCCCTCTTAATCTTTTATCTGCATGCCAAGTACAGACACAAGAAGAGTAAGCTGTTGGAAATGCTATTGGTCTCCAGCATGGGAATGTCCGTCCTCACCACAGGCAGCTTGCAAAACCATGTTTGTTTATATGTTTAAACTTGCTTTGTTCTTTTTCTTTCCAAAAAAAAAGTTCCACTAAAAAAGGAAGCTACAACTGCCATTCAACCCACGCGTGCTCCCTGGTCAAGCCCTTCAGCTCTCATGTCTCCTACAGGAGATTTCAGATAGGATTTCAGTAGCTGCCTAATGGCATCATAGATGCTTTAGAGTCCTGCCCATGTGACATACCTCAGCACTACATCAGGAGACATCTTTCCTCAGGTCCTGTGTTGTATGTGCCAGCCCCACGGAGATGTGCCTCAGACACTGCAGAACACCTGAAATGGCTGTATGTTTAAGAAACTAAATCTCTTTCCAAAAATAAAACTTTCTAATATAGCACTATAATAATAATAATAATAATAGAAGCAAAGAGTATGGAAAGGAGAGTGTGTAAAAAATGTTGAAACCCAAAGTAAATTGAGCTGGCTCTATCTTCCTTGGAAATATAGCTGGAACAGAGGTTTTAAACCAAAGTTACTTCAAATACCTTTCATAAAATCCTGCTATGAGGTCCTACAGAATCCCCCACAAAGCAGAAATAGGTGTCCTGTCTTCACAGGCACAACTCGGAGATATCTAAGAAGTAGAAGATATTTAATGAAGTTAACTTTGCAAAGAGGTGTCACCACATACTCTTTTTTTCAGCCAAGGAAGGGAAGAGAGCCAAGAAGCTGGAGTTCAGTGCTTCAAAGCAATGGCATCCCACCAGCTTCTCCTTGCAGGCTTATCTATGCCAGAAGCACTTAAGTGCAAGTGGCGCGTAAACCAGAAACACCTGTCATTGTTGTGTGCTGGGGGTGTGTGTGCAGATAATCATATGAAACTTTGGGAAAACAGTCTGCTTTCCTACCCAGAGAAGGTAATGAAAAGTTTTACTGTGTTGAGCAATATGCCTGAAGCACTTGTGCTGGTTTTATCATTTTGTATTAACAGTTGGCTTCAGAGGAACAAGAAGGGCATTGCTCAGCCCTTCTTGGAAGACACTGGCACACCTGGACCTCCCTGACTCCTCCTAGCTGCCTTTTCACACCCACCTCACCCATGTTCGTCCTCATGCATCAGTCTTAAAAGATGGCTATACTGCAATGAGGCTCACCTAAGACCTTTCCCTTTCATTTCCGGAGTAGTAAATCTGTCACTTAGATTGCATATGCAGATTTTTCAGCAATAACTCATCACCTTATCTTCTGTCTTCATCAGCAAGCAGTAAAACTCTGCCAAGACCCTGACAGCAGTTCTGCAAAGGGCATTCACACTTTGATTTGTGGGCAACTGCCTCTACTTGAGACAGTCTTCAAGTTCAGTATAGTAAGAGGATATTTTTCTATCCATCTCACAGTGGCTGTAAGTATGGACTGCATCTCTGTGGCACAGAAGTCCTCATTTTCCCTGACCCCGTCCCCAGCCAGATGCAATGACACAGCATTCTTTTCACTGGCAGCTGATACAGGAAAAGTGTCTGGGGACAGCTGCTGAGGTAATTAGAATAAACTTTCTTTCCATAAACTTGACTGTAACTGGTACTCAGGAGTACCCCATCTACAGAACATTGAAGTAAAAGTTCTAGTGGTGGTATTTAAAATGCAGAGAACACATTATGTCAGAAGGCAGACAGAAGTAATGGAGAAGAAGGAGAACAGCACATTTTTATACTAGAGAAAAGCTGTTTAGCTCTGAGATCTCAAATCAGATGTAGTTGCTTGTAGCTAAGGAGGATTATGATTCATAGAAAGTGCATGAACTCAAGATGAAGGGTATTGTGTAGCACAGAAGATGCTTATCTGGGCCCCAAGAACACGTTACAGTGGTAAGAGTAAATTTATGTTCCATGTAGATCAGTTATTGAAGTACAGCCAAACTTCCCTTGCTGTCCTGCAAACTTGATCTGTAGATATTGTATGCTTTACTTATTATACATCTCTGCAGAAGTAACCAGGGAAACCAGACTCCCATCTGGCTGGAGTTCAGGGTATATGTGTGTGCCTGGGCTACAAAAGAATATGACAGGATTGTAGGAGTTTTATAATTTATCAGTTAGCCTAGAAAGACTGCATTCCACAAGTGTCCTTTGCAAAGCTTAGCCCATGGCAAAGCCTAGTCAATCAGATTCAAAGGTTGTCTATGTGCCATACTGTCAAGCAACACCTGGAGCTGCAGTAGCTGTGGCTATGCTTTCCTCCTTCCCACCTGCTCTCTGCCCACATCTCACACAGTAAGCAAAGGACATTTCCCTGTGCTGTGATCCCATCCACCCCACTGGCTACACGTTGCCCAGACCTCAGGCTGTACTTACAGGCTCATGAGTGGCAGGGTTGGCAAAGCTAGTCTTGAAAAGTGATTTCAGGGCCACGCTTACCAGACAATATAGACCTTTCCAAGCTATTCCAAACTTCCCAGCCCCAGAGCCTGCTACTCACTAGCGGGGCACAGTCTGGGTTGTGACTCAGAGTCTTAGCAACGTGGAAACCTTGTAGGACTTTTCATATTTGAAAAGTAACCTAGGATTTCAGATGAAAGAGCAGTGGCCAGGGTCTACTTACCACTCGGAGTGGACTTCTGGGAAATAATAGAACTGCTGCCAGGGATTGGTCTCTGGTGAATTTTGAAATTTAAATAGTTTCACAGGCTGTGCTATATTCTCATTAAAAAGGATGTTTATTGCAATCTTCCCACAAATTTTTAGAGTGGACCAAAATATGCAACAGCAGGAGTTCATTTGTTGGGTTGATTGATTTTTAAATTGATTGAAATAAAACGCCCACTTTTTAGAGCCAATTTTTCATGTCCCTGCAGTAAAGAAGAGGTTGTGTTTGGCCATAATTAATACAATAGTAGAATTTTTTTGTTAGTCTTAAAAATATTTTGTTACTCTTAAAATTCTGCTTAGCATTATAGCTCCTACATTAAATAAATCTGGTCTGCCATGCCTCATGCCAGCCCGTAAAGTGCCCCCAAGTCCTAGCCGAGAACAAATGCCAATAAAAGAGACTGCTAACTCCCTACAAAGACCCATCTAACATTTTGTTCAAGAGTTGTTCTCAGTTCCATGAATGAAGATAGCTGTACAGAAGTATATGCAGTTTTATATACACTTTATACATGAAACCAGTCTCTGGGTTATTTTCTAGAATTTCTTATTAATTAGAGTGAACCAGTTTGAGATGTTGATGCTTCTGCTTTCATTCCTTTTACTGCAGTTTACTTTCCCAAGTGCTTAAGAATTAAATCATACTTTAGAAACATCCTTAAAGTTATTTAAGCTCCCATAGTACCTCCTTAGTTTTGATCAGAGTTCCAAATAAAAGTATCCAATTCTGAAACATCTTAGGGCTGCCGTCTACTGATACAGCTATTCATACATAGGCTCTGCAGGCTTTCTGTGAAATCAGTTTTCATTTAAATTGGCATATTGTGGTCTGAATCAGATCCATTTCTCTCAGCAAGTCCATACAAATTGCAAAGGACTTGAGGCACTAACAAATTCAGGACTCAGAATTTGGTATCAGAATGAGTTTTACCCAGGCGAGCTTTTTGCTCAAATAAAATGGACAACAAAGAAACGCGGAGTATTATTACTGGAATTTTGATAATTGTTTTTCTAAGAGGAACCATGTACATACATACCCAAGAATCATACCTAGGCAATCATCTAGGGCCTGGTGAAGGTGACAAGCAAAATCCATTACTGGGAAAGCTATTCAGCACCCAATGCCAATGTAAAATGTTTATCACAATGAAATAGAGTTGATATATTTCTTCTGTAAATCAGGATTTACAATATTTAATATCATAGAATTATTCAGATTAAAAGCAATGGCTGAAGGTCAGCTGGTTCAGCTTCTCTGCACAGAGAAAGGTCAACTTCAAAGCTAGATCAGCTGTATCAGGTCAAGTAAAGTTTTGAAAATCCCCCAAGGATGTAGTTTTCATAGTACCTCTGGGGAAGCTGTTCCACTGCTTACCCACTCTGATATCAGTATTTTCCTTATTGCAAATTGTGACCATTGCCTCTTGTCCTTTCATTATGCATCTCCAGGAAAAGTCTGGCTTCCTCTTAACCCACCCATTGGGCAGATAGAGACAACAATTATATCCCTCTGTAGCCCACACTTCTCCAAGCTAAACAAATCAGATCCCTCACTCCCTCTTCATTCCTTGCATGCTTCAGCCCCATAACCACCTTGGTGGCCCTCCACTGGACACAGCAACTTGTTAATCTCTCTCTTGTTAGTGAGGAGCTGAAAACTGGACACAACACTGCGAATAGGGACTCGCAGGGGCTGACTGGAGTGGACTAATCACTTTTCTGGATCAATTAGCTACTGTTTGCTATTGCAGTCCAGGATGTGATGAGCCTTTGTCACTGCAAGGACATCCTATGGACTACTGTTCAGCTTCTTGCCCGCCAGGACCACCAGATCTTCTACAGATTCCCTCCTTAGCAGCCAATCCCCAGCCTGGGGTCACTCCCTTCCAGGTGCAGGATTGTGCATTTCATTATGTTAAATTTCTGGAGATATTTGCCAGCCTGCATATCAAGGTCCCTCAATGGCAGTCCTACTCTTCAGTGAGTCAACAACTTCAGATAAGTGTTCATTGATATTACAAATGTACAAAATCCACTTGAATAATTATAATATAAATTGTGTGAATAAAAATAATTCATAAAATGCATTGAGGCTTAGCAGTATCCTGTGAAGATGTGTGTCTCCAGAATTAAAGCCCCCTTCTCCTGAAAATTCACAATTTCTTATTGTTCCCTTATTGTTCAAATTATTGAATAAAAAGCAATAACTTTCTTCTGCCCTGGTCTGTTAGCTGAGGGCCAAGTGAAGTCCTTTCACTCATTAGATTTCCATTGTCAGATATTTGCCAAGTGTTCAGCCACAGTTTCTTGATTTGTGTTTATAGCACCCAAGTCTACCAAGTGGTCCCTCCATCCAGTTACCCACCAGGCTGGGATTAGTTTCTGTTGCAGGCTGGAGGTGCCTTCAGTCTGGCATAGCCATAGGCAAAATGCACTAATATGAAACATTCTATTTCAATAGTATGTTAAGCAATACATGTTTCCCAACTTTCTTTTTGGACTGCCAAGTAATCTCTGGAATAGGAAATATATTAGAACTTGGGTTTAGTTTTGTCAAGATCCTCAAATTTTTATCTCTGTCAGACATTACATCTGTGATCTTCACTGGAATATTCTATTTATAGTTTCAAAAAATCATATAAAACAACAGAACAAGAATACAAAATTGCAGTTTCCACCAAATGCTACTTTCATCCTTAGTAATATTCAATAGTTTCTTTTTCTTTCTGTACCACTTACAGGAGAGTTTTCCAAATTTCTTTCAAAATTCTAAGTAGTGGCAGGAGAGAGAGAAGTTGCAGAAAATTCAGCCAACTTAAGGAAGGAGACAGTATGCATCACGAGGATAAAGAAGAAAGAGTAAAGCTATGTCTTTCCTCATGCACGTATGAACCATGACAGAGACAGGAGCTGCTGCTCCTGGCACCATCACTGATAATATCTACCATCTGCACAATGGCAGGATCCAGATGAGAAAATCTGAGAAGCTCTGACCTAGAGAACACCAGAAAGCTTATTTAAGCAATAGTGTGGTCATAACAGCTGACATAAAGGCTGATCAGAGAGCAAGATCTGGAGTGTAAATAAAATACACAACATTACCATTATATGAGTTCCACTCTTTGGAACAGAGGCACTTACTTCTCAGGCAACCTTAGCAAACTGAATAATAAATTCTAAACCAGTGCTATTTTATAATAAGTAAATTCAAATAAATAATACTGTTTCAAAAATAACTAGTGATGAACTGCTCACATTTTGTATATTGTTCCCAGTCTGCCAAGAAATTGTCAGTACTGGAAGTCCCAGTTTTGATCCATTTTACTAGCAGAATTTCAGGAACCTGTAGGGGTCTGTAACCAGGAGACTGCGCCCTGAAATCATGCTGAAGGACTCACAGCTGCCAGGAATTGCTTTTGTTAGGATGGCATCTTTGGAGGTTGCTGCTGGCATATCACAACAAACCACTGCAGGTTCAAAATACCCCTATATGTGTGTGTTACAAAACCTGTGGGCAAGGAACTAGGGCAAGGGGTGTTTTCTATTCCTTGCTTTCTTAAGAAAAATTCAACAAGAGACCATTACTTTTAGTTTTCTACTGACTTAGAGAAAAGGAAGTTTAGCTTCCTCTTATTTTCTTGCTTTGGCTCCTAGATGGAGCAAAAAAAATTCATAAATTGTTAATTTTGTTCACATTTGAACTGAGATTAAAAAAATACTCTCTTCCTATATTTCAGATAGAACTTTAATGCCAAGATTCTTTTTTTTCTTTTGTATCCTTGGTAAAGCCCAGTACTTCCTTATGGTGTGTTTGCAAAGCTACATCTTTGTTCACAGTGCTTTTTTCTTTCCAACAAAATGGGGTGGTATATTGTAAGGAAGAAGACAAAAACTCCTAAATAGGTATTTTGAACCCTTCTTTATGTGTTTTGGTGAATTCTATTCCACCAGCTTAGTTGTTAGACTTGGTAAATCGTCTTAGGCTTGGTAGAGTGTGTTGTGGGTTTAGATGTTCAGACTAATACAGCAATAGAAAGGAATGTTGCTTGCTCAAGCAAAAAACATGTAGTAGTTCTTTCTTTGTTCACAAAAATGGCAGGCTTTTTTCATTAGTAAGTTTAATAACATCGTAATCTAGCAAAGAAAATAATGTTATTCTTACCACATGTACTGTAACTGACTTTCTTATTGGACCTGCAGCATGACAAGCATGTTAGCCAGTTAACCAGGAAAAGAAAAAAAGCCTGATTTAGTGGGTTCACTGGCCTTTTCTGTTTCCTTTGGGATGACAGGGATTCACAGACGGAAGACAGTGTTTCTCAAGCTGTGTGGTGCAGTCAACACACTGGAACGGATGTCATCCAAAGGGACCAGACAAGCTGAAGAAATGGGCCTGTGTGAAGCTTATGAAGTTCAACAAGGCCAAGTATAAGGTCCTGCACTAAATCAGGGCAACCCCCAGTATCAATACAGGCTGGGGGATGAAGGGATTGAGAGCAGCCCTGTCGAGAAGGACTTGGAGGTACTAGTGGATGGAAAACTGAATATGACTTGGCAATGTGCATTCACAGTCCAGAAAGCCAACCACATTCTGATTGGTGCTGGTCACACACCAAAAGGAGCATGACCAGCAAGTTGAGGGAGGTGATTTTGCCCCTCTACTTTTCTCTGGTGAGACCCCATCTGCTGCTCTGGGGTCCTCAGCACAGGAAAGACACAGACCTGTTGGACCACGTCTAGAAGAGAGCCACAAAACTGATCAGAGAGAAATTTCCTCTGAGGAAAGGCTGAGACAATTGGTGTTCTTCAGCCTGGAGAAGAGAAGGCTCCAGGGAGACCTTATTGTGACCTTTCGGAGCTTATGAGAAAGACAATGACAGACTTTTTAGTAGGGCCTCTAGCAATAGGACAAGGGATAATGCTTTTTAACTAAACCAGAGTAGATTTAGACCATATAAAAAAAAAGTAATTTTTTTACTATGAGCATGAGGCACTGGACCAGGTTGCCCAGAGATGTGGCAGATATCCCATCCCTGGAAACACTCAAGGTTGGATTGGACTCTGAGCAACCTTATCTAGTTAAAGTTGTCACTGCTCTTTTCAGAGAAAACTGGATTAGACAAACTTTCAAGGTCCCTTCCAACCCAAACCGTTTTATGATTCTGTATTGTCTTTTCCCACACTGGAATCAAAAACTGAGCTGGTTGCTTATGGGGTTTCTGACATGAGAGAGTCAAACACTAGCACAAAAGATTTCTGATAGGTTTTATTCAAGCTGTATATACAATAGTGAAAGAGAAAAGTCTAAAGCAGGGAGAGTTAGAAGAAAGACAGGAGATGGGACTTTAGAATACATTAGGAACATGGTATAGTCATATATGTAGGAATAAGAAAGATAAAGTTCTGTTGCAGAAATACAGTTGCTTATTTCTTTTCTTACATGCTTCAAAATGTTCTTCATATTAATGGAAAACACTTCTAGAAATTTCTAATGACAACAGTCTGACTACCCAAAAAACAACTACTCATTGGTACATTCCTAACTTGCAAAATAAAACAAAAGAGAACTTTCATGACTGCACTAGTACTGCTTATCCCATAAAAGGAACAAGAGGTTTACCCTCTAGGCATCACTAATAAGGAGGCTGTGTAGATCTTGAGCTAGAAATTGTTACCAGAGACTAAGCCTATTTGTCACAGTTCCTTAATTGAGACAGAGGTCAGACTCTAGGCTCTGCAACATTTGTCTTTACTAGATGTTCTGCAAAAGTCAGGCCATCAGACATTCCTGTATTGGTTCCTGCATACTTTGGTTAGTGTGGACAGCCATTTACATCAACCCAGATAGTCACATTACAAAAGGACCATGATGGCCCAGTACCTTGTCTAAGATCTCTCCAAGCAGCTTCTTAACCTCTAGGTAAAGGACATTTTTTTCCAAGATGATTATCACAGATGGTATTTTACATAATCATAATCCTTGAAACAGGACTATTTTCTGAACTAGATTTCCTTGAAAAATACTGTCTGATTTTCCCAGGTCAAAAGTCTAACATGATACAGAAGAAAGCAAGTTGAAACACTCCCCCTTATGTGCATACTTAATTTCACATGCAAAAATATTTGCACTGATTAAGGGTTCTTCACAAGCAGAATATGCGGTTCATATGTGTCCATAAACTGGGGTTCACACACTATCACTCATACACAAGCAATTGTTAGTACTATTTCAAAAACTTTGAAGTAAAGACCTGGGGATTTCAGTATAAAAAGAGAAAGAAAGAAGTATAATTTATAGTGTGGGAGCCATTTCTAGGCTCAAGAAGAATCCCAAAGTAATGGTTTCCTGGCTATCAGAAAACTTTTAATTGACACAGAAGTTTTATGCTTTGCCAGGTCACCTCTTCAACAGCACTGGCTAATGCAAAACATTTTGAAATTTCTGAATCCTTAAATTACTCCAATCTATACATATTAGTGATTAACTTTATACAGGCATTCCAAATGGCATGGTACTTGAACTTTTCAGTTAAGCTTTCTATTTGCAAAGGAACTCTTATTTGCTTTTATTGCAATATGACATTACTTTTGGTTTAGAACTGAATACCATTTAAGCATTTAAAAATTAACCTGTTTGGAAAAAAAGGACTAAAAGTTTTGGCAACTCTCAGTCTTTTTGTCTGGCTCCAGTAAACAACATAGACTATCACATTTCAAAGAATTCCAACCATTTGCAGCTTGAAACAGCTATCAGTTTCCTGGCAAAAACTTCATTAAAATATATGCATTTAATAAAAGTTGTAATGAGAACAATTAAAATTCTGCTATTATGTCAGAGTTCTGAGCTGGCAGCCATGCCTTATTTTTGCCTCTGCAGGAATAATACAATTCATAACTCCAATGCCCACTTTTCAATGCAAAGAGCAAGCTGTTTAATGCTGTAGACCACACCAGGTTCCTCTCTGACCCTGCAGGTCATGCCTCCTACTCATTCAAAATAAGGAGTACCAGGCATGAAGTCTTCCCTCCTTGTACTGAGCACCAGAACCAGGGCTTATAAAAAAAATTAATTAAAAAAAAAAAAAAAATACTGAGTCCTTTTTCTCTTACATTTTTTGCAGATAACTCCTAATGTTAGTAGCATGCATTCATATATAAATATGACATACGAAAGAATACATCCTTGATCAAGTAATATTTGAGGTGAACAAGCACAAATCTATTGAATATAGGTTAACATAAGTATATTAAGAGCATAAGTAAGCTAATATAGATTAAAATCTAGGCTGTTACCCTAATGATACGTCCATCTGTAGTATGAAGAATAAATTGATTGAATCAGTGTCATTGCTTAAAACTTCTGTGTTTTCTCACAGTCAGTTGTTGCATTTTACTGAATTGCTAATGAGGTTCATTGGAAAATTGGGTTTAATGACACTTCTTTCGCATCCGTCAGAAGAGAGGTCAAACCACCAGGAATCTCAGCCCTCACAGTAGTTGCTACTACACCAGTAGTGCTCACTATCAACTATTTGATATTCACCAGCATTTCCAAGAAAATATACTCTCCTGACCATGCTTCATTTTAGAACACTAACCTCTGGGAAGCGTGGTGACAAAGAGTGAAGAAATAGTAACAACAGGGTCTTTGATGTTCTTTGAGCAGAATGGTTAGTAATTCTCAATCATTTTTATCTATGCTAAGGTAAGTGGTTTCATTTCTAGCTAAAGAGAACTATAGAAATGAAACAGGAAGGTCAAAATCATGTGTAAATCACTACCACAAAGTCCAAATTTTAGAAAGAAAGATTGCATTCTTTTTGGCAGTTATCAGTGGAAAGGGTTGTTCATTCCAGCTATGCCTCCTTGAGTGTTGAAAAGAAACAATGATTTCTGATGAGCAGCACAGTTTACTCATCTGAGGGCTTCCTGCCTACAGCATCAGATCACAGAAGTGCTTCTGAAAGGAACCTCTACAGCTCTCAAAATCCCACTCAGAGAAGAACAATTGCCAGTACTAGATCAGGCCTGACACAGCTTTGTCTAGCCAAGTCTTGAAAACCTCCAAGAATGGAGACATCATCAGCTCTCTGAGTGACCTATTCATGTTTTTCTCTACCCTCCCAATTCTAATGTTCAACCTCTCTAACTGCACTTAGTGCCGTTATCTCATATTATATCATCCACCACTACCTGCAAAGAGTTAAGCTCCTTCTGTAACTGCCATTCAAGTATTTCTAGACTGATACTAGACTATCCCTTAGTTTCCTCTTTGCCATGCTGGATAAGCCAAACTTCCCCAACTCCCTTTGCAAGGACCATATGTTCAAAATCCCTGGCCTCCATCAGACTCTCACCATTTTTCAACATCCACTTAGAAGGGGGACTTAGAACAGATTGCAGCATTCCAGATGTGGTCTTACCAGAACCATTCAAAGGGTCACAAGAAATTCCTCCCATCTCCTGACCAGACCTTCCTAATGTATATAGTTGCCCATTATGCACTTTTCCTTGTTCATTTCCTTGTTTTGGCTCCTCTTCAAGCAGCTTTGCAGAAAAACCCCTGGTGTCCTTGTGAAAAAGAAGCTGAAAATGATTCAGTAGTGTGCACATGCAGCAAAGACAAACAGCTTTTGGGTTGTATTTAAAAAGAGTTTAGCCAACAGTTAAGGGAAGTGACTCTTCCCTCTTTCCAGCTCTTGTGAGACCACATGTTTATCCAGTTTTGGGCTCGCTCCAGCACAAGAAAGATATTGACTTCTGGTCTCACTCCAGGATGAAAGTCACCAAGATAGCCAGGGAGCTGAAGCACAGGATGTTCAAAGAGAATGGCCTTGGTCAATACGGAGAAAGAAGGTTGTGGGAGACATTACTGCTACCTACTGGGAGGGTGTAGAGAAGACAGAACCACTCGGAGGTGCAGAAAGGACAATAGATAACAAAACCAAGATGGAATACTGAAAGTTCCATCTCAATATAAGGAAAAATTCTCAACATGAGAGTAGATAAGATAGTCTCCATCACTGGACATATTTAAAACACAACTGGACAAGGCTCTGAGTAATATGATCTAATAGCAGAAGGTTCAACAAGACAACCTCCAGAGACCTTTCCCACCTACGCGAGCCTGTAACTATTTGTCCTTCACTATTCCTAAGATCCCCTGCAGAAAGGCTGCTACTCACCCAGCCTGTTCCCAGTCTCCCCGCTGCAGATATGTACTATTTATGTTAAACTCATGCTGGCCTAATCCCCAAGTTTCTCAAGATCAGTCTGGATAGAAACTTTTTCCTCTGCTGTATCAGCAGCTCCTCACTCTCTTCATGACAGCTGCAAATTGCTGGACAGTGCTTTCTGGTTTATTATACAGGTCACTGAGAAAAATGCTGAAGAACATCAGCCCTGTTATCAATCCTGGAGTACTTTTCCTGTTACTGGCTGCCAGCTGGGCACAGAGCCATTAAGTAACTCATTCTGGGCCTGGCAGCCCAGCCAATTTTCTACTCACCCAATAGTTTGATCATTCAGCCCATATACTCTCAGCTTCCAGATGCAAGTTCTGGGGTCGGAAACCTTACTAAAAGCACATCCACCTTCCTCCCCTCATTCTCATAAGCAGTCATTGCACTACAGGAGGCAATCAGGATGGCTGTTTCTGATTACCTCCTTGTCCTGTTTGGGTTTAGAAATGTGTTCTGAGAGAAGATCATGCACCATGATCTTCACAGGGACTGAGGTGAGCCAGCAGCTGACAGTGTTCCAGATTCTTTTTTTTTTTTGCCATTCTGGAATATGACTGTAATGTTCCCTTTTTCCATTCCTCACAGTTTTTCACAGACAATATACAGGAACCTTGCAATCACAGCAGCCCCCAAGGCAACTAGAGCAGCCAACTTTTTCAGCACCTTTAGGTCAGTCCCAGGAACATGACATATGTCCAGATGAAGTAGTTTCTAACTTGTTCTCCCAGTGCTGGCTCCTTCCCAAACTGTTCTGATACTTCCAAGGGTCAGGGAGAAGATTCTATCTGTGATTAGCAAGATATAAAAAAGCCCCGAGTACCTCCCTGAGCCTTTTCCATATAAATAACTCTATATTATACATCAGCAGCCCCACATCTTCCCTTTACAACTTGTCCTTATTGCCCAATTTGATGATGCTATTTTTAGATTTATCTGGGTTTTGACTTTTCTGATTTTATCTCTAGAGTACCCTAGTGATCCTTTCATATTCTTCCTTTGTTGCCTGCTTTTGTTTCTACTTCAAACATGTTCACAGTATTTTAGTTCAAGAATCGCTCTTTCAGTCACGCTGGCCTTGTGCTGAGACTTCTAGTTTCCTCACACAAAAGGATGGCTTGTTCCTGAGCCCTCAGTAAGTTCACTTTGAAAGACTCATCCAGCTCGGCTGGGCACCCTGCCCCTTGCATGGCTGCTTCCCAGAGAATTTTGCTTAGCAACTCCTTAAATAACCAAGCCTGTTCTCTGAAAACCTAGAGCCCTAGCTCTGCAATTTTATTTCCAGACTTCCTCCAAATCCTGAACTCCATTGCCTTGTGCTCCCCACAGTAAAAGATACCACCAGTGACTGCATTTATCAGCAGTCCTTCTCAGTCTGTGGGCATTAAGTCCTAGAGAGCAACACAGCTGGCCAGCCTAACATTTGCCTTGGGTTGTTTGCTTGAAGTCACATTGCCCCCTCTACAGTTGTCTGGACAGTTGAGGCCACCCATGATAGGTCCCTGCAAGTGGGAGGGCGTTTGGAGAAATCTCTTCCTCTGTTTCCTAACAATCAGGAGGTCTGTAGCAGACTCATGAATGTCCCCAGTGTTACTTCCCTCCTGAAGTTGATGTAGAAGCTCCCAGTAGGCATGTGTCTACTTTTGCCCTATAGAGCTCTGTGAAGACAAGGAGATCTTTGATATAAAAGATGAACCACTAATCTTCACTGCATATCACTCCTCAGTGTCCTGTTTGCTCCATGGATTCTCTTACCAGCATATTCTCTGTCTCATGCGAACAGCTCCTGATGGAGACCAGCCACTTAGCAACTTTTGTCTGCACAACTCCTGATTTCCTGGTTCATCAGGAAGAGTCACTTGACCCTGGATCAAGGGCAGTGAATCATACCACTGTTCACTGGTCTGCTCCTTGGCAGCACCGCCCATTGTGTCACTGGGTTGTTCTGGTGAGACATAAATAAATTGCTTGGAACTTTTTTTCTGAGTCTCGCAGCACTGTATCTCATTGCTTGCAATATCCTAGTATGTTAGCAGTATTGACTCTAGTTATACACCAGGCAATATGGACTAAGGAGAACACTAAATGTATCATTGAACAAATCAGTCCTTAAAAGTGAGCCCGTATAGGAAACAAAACTGGAAGAAGTGATTTGCACAAAATACACAAATTTCAATGAAGGCGTGTAAAAGTAGCAATCGGTGAATAGCTTATGCACAAATATTCTCAGGAGCAAATGGGATTTTTAAAGAATCCTAAACCATCTGATATTTGCATATAGCTGCGTATTAATGTCTTTTCATTTTAGATTAATTCATTCAGCTTGGAATCTTAAAGGTGAATTTGTACCCTTCACCCTTGAATCCACAAAATTATTTCAGGGCTTGCATTCTTTGTGCTACAGTTTTCAAAATTCATGCAAGCTACAGCTGAAGTGCCAAGGCAAGATCTTAAGTCAGATATACCTTACAGGCAGTAACTAGGTTTATTTGTAGGAATTGATGTAATGTTGCTTTCAGTTTAATTCAAAATATTTATCTTCTCCTCCTGTGACTATATTGTCTATTACATATGCTGAGAAAACAAGCTCTACAGTAAAAATTGGAAGTCATATTAAAATGCACTGGTTTCCTAAATGTAATGCAAAACATTTGGGTTTCATTTTCTTTCAGACACATTAAGTTTTTATGACTTCATTTTTGAAAGATTGTCCTGTGCTCCATCATTCATATTTGTTTCTGCTCTGGCACATTATCAATTTACCAATAAATTTACTATAAGATGGAATTTGGAATCCTTGTATTTTGTGGTTTGGGGTTTTTTTTAGTTCTTTTTTTTTATTCTTTTCTGAGTTCATCTAGCAACTCACATTAATGTCTCAGTCAAATATAAGCAATAGTTTGGAAGTCAACCCAAAGATAAATGCTCAAGTGTTAGCAGAGTGCACTATTTAACTCTTCTTTGGTGCTCAAGAGGAGTACAGTAACAGCAGAGCTATATTGGGACATCCATTTTTCTTTTATTTCATTCCATCTTTGAAAAATAATATTATGACTTCAAAAAAAAAAAATTCTGTTTTCATCAGCCATTCTTTTTAGTAACAAAAACTAGGTGCCATTCAATCCTACACAGAATATTTTTAGATTTATATAAAATCACTATTTTATGCACAAAAACATTTGCAAAAAACTAAAAAATATTTTCCATCATCTTAAGAAAACGCTTTCTAATTTCTCATAAAATAAAAGGCATCCTGCTTTTTAAGAGTGGTTGAAGGCAACTCCTATTAGAAACATTGGAATTTATCGCCACTACACCACAGCTGTAACCCTCAGTATGCTTTGATACTCTTGACCATGTGTAATTTACAGTTAGCCTCCAGATTCTAGAGTTACGGTTGACATCAGAACAAACAGTGTCAGAAGGCTTTGCTCTTAAATACCAAAAAACAGTGTGTGAGCTGATTCTAAAGAGAGTCCTGCTCCCGCATCTGCCACCAGCTTTCATTAAGACTCTGGGCAAGTCACGTTCCTCACTTATTTTTTCTGGATAATAATTCCCTTTTGTCTGCCTGCTGCCAGTGCATCCTCTTTATTGCAGAGGCCGTCTCTTCCATGGTGTAAGAATTGCACTCATTGCATTAAACAGAGCTTGCTGATCCCCAGTCAGGCAGGAATTTGACAGAATAAATAAAAATCTTTTTTCTTTCAAACCCGTGTTGAATACAAGGTCTAAATTGTAAAATGTCAAAAAACTGTATCAATGGGTAAATTTAAGCCATATCAAATTAGATATTTTCCAGCTCCTGACCCTGAACCTTTTCTTAAAACTTGAACTCTGCAAACCAAACTATTTTTAGCATCAAAACCCTCGGCTAATTTATTTTCATTTTGCTTCAGTTTTGTACGCCTTTGTGCTTCCGGTTTCTGGCAAAGTCTATGAGTAAGAATGCCAAAGACCTCTATTCAAATTGTATGCTTTGCCAAATGAAAAGGGGAAAACACTCAAAATCATGCAAGGCAGTCTTTTCTCATGAGTCTTCTGTTCTCATGAACTTTGTAAGCCAATCTTGGAAACACAAAAGTTCATAATTTAAGAAACATCAGATAAGGAACCACACTTCTGGGATTCTCCCATTTGTCACTAATTCCTCTTCCTTCTGGCAGCAAAGAAAGACTGAAGATGGGAGGAAAAAACAACAAAGAAAGGAGAAAAGTCCAGCGACTTCAAAAAATTGAATAAGAGGATCCTTGAATAGACCCAAAAGAATGTCCTGGAGAAAAAATATTAGATTATGCCAATAGGATGTAGAGCTGCCTTCAGAGATGAATTATGGAGAGGTGAAAGGGGGTGAATGACCAAGATGAGCATCTAAACAGACAGACATCTGTGCTCTGCCTTAGAAGCCTAAGCTACTTTAGACCAAACACCACAGTTCAGAGAGCTAATGTTGAGGTCAATGTTACCTAAAATATTTATTTTCCTATCGCCTTCTTTATTCTTTTTTGCACATCAGTAATTGTTTTGTTCAGCAATATTGGTAGTATTTAAGGATCCTAAAGTTTATACACAAGTATTTGATGGAATATTTATAATAGGACTCTATAATTGTGACACATGCCTATCAAAACTCTCCAAAAGCCACTATTACAAATTGTTGATAAACACTCTCTATTCAAGTACTGTACTACAACATGTGGGAGCTTAATGTAAGTGCATAAATATCCTGTGCGAGAAAAACGTAAAAAAAACCATTCAGGTTAGTTTATTTAACTTACGTTCACACATCTGTATGTCTATCTACCCACACACTGCAGTGTTCTGTGAACTCACACCATGCTCTCTGCACTTCTTTAGCTATTTAAAGTCTCTTGATAGAGAGAGCCTTATAAATTTCCATTGTCCTGGAACTCAGAATTACATACACTTCAGTCACATGGTTCTCATGTCATCTGATCAAATGATCCTAATCTTCTGAATTTTCACATCGTTGCACAACTTTTAGCTGCATGACTTTCATCACATTTGGTGATGTCAAGAGGCTAAAACCTCCCACATCACTTTGAAAATGTACACCTTTAAAATTCTATTGTTAATCATGTTCATGGGTGCCTTCTGGGATTCCTTGCAATGCTTTCTTAGGCTTGCTTGCAGCTGGTTCTGATTTCTGTGAATGATGCAAAACTCCGTTCTCGCCCACCACACACTAACCTTACTTTCTTTGTTGAAGTCACAAATCTGCAAAATCTGTATTTTTTCACTAAAGAAACCCTTTTTATGACTAACCTGTTATATTAATCAGTGTTTGGCAGAAATCCATTTAATTTTTATTCTTCAGTACTAAAAGCAACAGAACAATAGTGATTAATAGTGATTAATATATACACTATGTGTCTGTATGATATAGATGTCTATATAAAGACATACTTGTAAATGCTGCATGTGGAAATAAGTATAAACAGGCAGAGGTATGAAATATATATTACTAAGATCTGATAAAATATATATATATTACTAAGATCTGATAAAAATTAAGTCTAATGTTCACTTAGATTTGACTCAAGGAAACCACACAAAATGTATCTGCCTGATTTGCAGCATTGGTTGTGCTCTTTAGCATTTACATCAAGTAGTACACGAACGGCTCAGACAATCACAGCTCAGTGTGTCTCACAATTACTGGGCAAAAAAAAAAAGGGCACTGCCTGCCTCAGACATCACCCTGTCTAGAAGCAGCCACTTCCAGCTTGAAACTCTCTCTTTCCCCTTCTTTCTTAAAGGACTGACCTCTTAAAAAAAAAAAAAAAAAAAGCAAGCTCCAGCCTGCTATTGCACAGTGGCCCCGAAGTAGCTTTTAACATTAACTAGCAAGTTCTTCTTTCAGCATTATCATAGTTGCTGTTTAACAAAAAGTAACAGCAAGCGCTTTTCCAAGACTTGCTTATGGTGTTCTATGATACTAGTCCATCTTTCTTTCCTTTAGGCAGGATGTATATAGGAAATTCAGCCTCCCAAAATTGAAGGGAGGAGCCCAGGGGGCTGCCCTCACATGTAGAACTCCTCATGTTCAGTTGTTTTCTCTTGTTCCTTAGCAATAACTTTCAAATGAGGGAAGAGAACATTGCAACCATCAGTCAATACCTGAAATGATTCCCCTCCATTGTAAACAGCCTTCTGTCTGCTGTAAAAGAGAACATAGCACTCTGCTGGAATTCATTGAAATGGTCCTTTATTAGACATACCTGATTCATATTGCAGAAACACAGGTTTCTGGATGAGAGCTAGTGTCCTGGGTCCAGTAATCCTAATCCTGAACCCCTAGAGGGGTTATTTTGTTGCACCAATGCAATACAATTCACAATAATTAAAATGCTATCACTGATCCCCTTCTTTTTCAGCCTGCCATAAACTTGTGTGCTTTAAGGAAGGCATTTTAATTTCTGCCCTCTTGGAGACAGATTCACCTGCTCAGATGCCAGGAATTTAATTAATGACACACAAGGTGCTGGGCTGGTCAGAGGGAGCAACCAGCCTGCCTTGCTCTGGCCACCCAGCCAACCTCTCATGTGCCTGGCGAGGCCTTCCTAGGGAAAAGTTTCCACTAAACATACAATTTTTCAGTGAAATGCAGTTAGGGAAAGCTATTCCTTCCCTTAATTACTCCAGGTTTATGCCTAATGCTCAGTGGGACATATCCAGGCCTTGCTGGCTCCAAAAGGCTCACAAGCCAGCAACTACTTTGAGGTGCATCTGTCTGCACTTACAGGGAGGGTGCCAAAAATAGCAAAGTTTTAGATCTCTACAGCCAAGATTTCTGAAAACACAGACCAAAAAGCAGTAATTTTCAACATCAGAATGAGTCAACTCTAACAGATGTGACAGATTAAAATAAGAGGTTAGAAAACAAAACTGCCCTTTGGCATGCAGGTCGTTTTCACCAGTCTTCTCCCAGGCCAACAGCTTTGTCCTGGCACCCTGGGTTGCAAGAAACACCAGGCAGCCTGCGTGGGGTCCACTAGGAAGGTCTTCTTCCCATCACCTCCAAGACATGTGCATTCGTTCCCTAAACCTCTCAGAAAATTCCCAGTGTCTGAATGCTGCAGGGTCCTGCCTGCTGGCTCCCTCATGCTCTCACACTGACTGTCCCATCTTCTGCTCCAGATGTGCAAACCCAGATAGTCCAAGAGAAACCTCCTGCTCCCAGGAGCTCCATCTGACCCAGACAGCAGCACCGGGGACAAGGCAAGAAGGGTGTCCTGCTTTCCAGCCACGCTTTCTAGCAGAAAACAACATAGAGTATATCTGCAGCAAGTAGTAAGCATATCATATGAATGTGTTATCTGCCACTGCCACTGTTGCTTTACCTCTATGAAAGGCCGCAATCATTCTCATAGCAGAGAAATGTTTCTTACGAACAAGATAACCATTTCAACTTCCAGAGAGTGTACAGTATTGCCTAGTACTTGCATGTTTCATTTCAGTTTGATTTATTCAATTATCACCTTCAACACAAATTCAAAACTCACTCGCACTGGACCTTCCTCACTGTGGCAAAAGCAGACGTCTCTGTATTACCAGTTGGAACTGAGTATCACCTGTTTTCTCTCTGCTATTCAGGGGTTATTGCTAACAAGCAGGATGGAAAACACTTTTTTTAAATAAAAAAAAAAAAAAAGATGGAAATTCTTAAATTTCCTAGTTCCTTCTTTGCATCCTGTTTGCTGGTACTTGAAACAAGATGAGCCTTTGATTATTGCCAGAAGAAATGGATGATTTCTGTTCAACTAGATCACTCCATGTAGGTACCTATTTGTTATCAATATCCTATTCTGGGGACTGTTCAAAGGATTAAGTCTTGATTTGGGGTTTTTTGCTATGTGTTTTGACTCCAGGCATAGCCAGACTGTCAAATGCAGTTTCCATGTTCAAAGCTTTCAATCAAAAGGGCTAAATCTTCTAGTTTTCCATAACTAAAAGCTTAGATAATTTCACAAACTGGTAAATTTAATACCATAGACATGCAAAAATAGCAAGTCACCTATCTGCATAAAGACAGTAAAGTCTGTACAAAAACATTAATTCTCTTCCCTTTTTCCTGTGTTTCCTCCCTCAGTTTCTCATATTTATCTTCAGAGATTACAGCTCTGTTGACTGAAAAAAAAGCTCCCTCTGTCTCCAAACTTTACTTGTAACTAGGGAGTGTGTTCTGTTTACTTGCCTGTGTGATGTATGGTCACAGATACTCCCCTGACTTTTCTAAACTCAGTTGAAAATCTTGGAGCCTTTTTTACCACAGCCATATATTTCTTCTACAATTATTCACTTACATGTAATCGTTCTTTTTGTTTTATCATCTATTGACATACATACATCCTGACATATATCTCTGGTTTTATTTTTATTTTTAATAACCTGTTGTAGATTTTCCTACAATTATCTGTTTCAATTCACTCTAAATTTCTAAATTTACACTGTCTCTGGTCAAAAATCTAAACTCAGTGCGTGTTTACAGAATTGACCTGTCCATGTTTGGGGATTCAGCAGATTATTTTATTTTAAATTTCAGGAATGATTATACTGGAAATAAATATGCATACAGAACTGGCCAACATCCCTTCAGCCCTATTCCCACAATCCCTCTTCATATTCAACAGCATACTTCAGTTATTACTGGTCAGTATTGTCTTTCTCCATTCTGTCCTATGGTTCTTAACCTCTGAATCTCACTTCTGTACTTGATTTTGCTTTTATGGTTATTAAATGTAAATAGAAAATTTCCATTAACCTCACCCCTCTAATGGAAATGTAAATATTATTCCTTATACAAATTAAACTAATTAATTTTCATTTGTTCCATAATTTTAATAACATTACATTACATTAAGATTCTGTATTACAATTTTGGTTTTTTGTTATATGTTTAAAATTAAAAGCAGCAGATCTCACTGTCTTCTAGGGTCCCTTTCTGGTCAGTGTGAAGTCTTTTTCTATCCGCTGGCTATAGAGAGAGCTCCGACAAGTATAGACCCATCTAGAATTTGATTCAACTACTCACACGTTGCTGTCAAGCGCCTTTTGAATGCCCAGGAGTACACATGACGTAGATGTGTCACAAGACCTATGGAGGACTGATACTCTCCTTAAGCAGCATCCAGAGGACAGGAAGGATTGCCTAAATACGTCCCAGATTGCCTAAACCTAGATGTTGTCATCATAAAATGAATTCCACTTCTTGGTTTTGTTCAATTGCACTAGTTTTAGTGCCTACGGCTGTTTCTGGCATTGTCTGGCCCCTGGCTGCTACATCCAAAGAATGCCTTACCTAGCATATTTGCCAGCTTTATGTTGCAAAGAAGTAGGTGCCCAATGCTATTTGCATCAGTCTAGGGTATTTAAAACTTCCACACAAAGCTGACACATATAGCCCAGCTTCCCTGAGATGTCTCATTACCAAAAAAATCACCATCTTCATAGCCATTTCTCCCACACAGGATTTCTCCAAAGGAAAAATATTTTCCAGTGGAAGCACCAACAGAACAAAGGAGGCTAAAGTAAAAGCTAGTAAACTTTCTTCTACTTCTCTACAGAATTCATTCCCAAAAAGAAGGAGCAAGAATCCTTTCACAGTTGGATTAATGAATTTTTTTCCTCATTTGTGATGATTCACATTACTCATTCGTCAACTTAATACCTCTCTACTCTCAGTGTTCCCCATTCCTTGTATAAGTGACCCAAGAATAAATTTAAACAAAGTAATAATTTAGTAACACAAGTAAGATATGTCATTACTGCAAGGCTACCACAGAGAATTCCTCTTCTTAGATAGATATAATTGCCAGTTTTTCCCTCTGATTACCTAATCCTGGCCAAAAATTGAAAGGAACTATGCACAACAGCACTTGCACTTTGCAGTGAAATAACTCCTCATTAGGTATGGCACTGTGTATTTATTGCTTATTGCCATAATTAGTCGTAAGCATTAATGAGGGGGTTAGCAAGTAACAGTTTCACGTACACTTTCTCTCTCTTCCCTGGAGAGTCTACCTATCTGCTTTTTGTATCATGATGTTCTCCCATTCTGATTATTTTCTTCTTTGACACAGACATGAACCTTCCCCTGATCTGATTTGAGGACCCATGTCTTTTATTTCTTGTGCAAATAACTTTGCCTTCAGTGTTTCACTTCCCACTGCTGTGCTAGGCTCTTTGGTTCTGCAAATGTTTCCCTATGATCAACTACAGGAGAATAGTTTAGATTCCCTGTAAGCATCATGCAGACATGTGACATAACTTAATCATAAGTCACTCACAGCTGAGAATGAACAAGACAAAACAGTGTAAATAATATTAGCATATTAGCAGTTCTGCAATAAGAGCAGTGTAGTGTATGAGTCTTGTAGTTGAACTGAAAGTCCGCACCTTCATCAATAATGGTGCCCTTCTTCTGACTGTTTGCTTCTAACAGTTTAAAAGAGTTGCCTGGCAGGTTACATACAATCAAATAAACCTCCAATGTCCCTGGCATGTCTTTCTTAAAAACATCCCTCCTCTTTCTATGTCTTGGCTCTGTGAATAGGTGCTGTGTGAGCCATGGCACTATGCACTAACAGGTTCAAGAGTTGTGCTGTAGTTCACTCTGAAGGCTGCACTTGAGTACAGTGCATCTGGACTTGACTGATTGTACAATCTATTCTGAAACCTTTAGTCCCCAGGAGTGATGATCATTCCTGAATGTGTCAATAAAACTTAAGTGGACTTCGATTTAGACCGTAATAGCCTCATTCATCTTCAGTGTCTCAGGGGCTATTAACTGCTTGCACAGAAGCTCATTTTTCATCTTGGTGATATTTAATCTTTGGAAGGTCTCTCTGACTTACTGCTCAGAAAGACATTGAGGTGCTGGAGGGTGTCTAAACAAGAGCAACACAGCTGGTGAAGGGTCTAGAGAGCAAGTCATATGAGGAGTGGCTGAGGGAACTGGAGTTGTTTAGTCTGGAGAAAGGAGGTTCAGAGGGGATCTTACCACTCTCTACAGCTACCTGAAAGGAGGATGGAGGAAGGCGGGTGTCAGTCTCTTCTCCCACATAACAACTGATAGGACAAGAGAAAACGGCACAAAAACAACTGCATGAGACCAAGGGAAAAATAGTGCCCTGAACACTTTCAGAAGACATTGCCACAGGGCTTAAGTGTGAAGTTACAAAGCTGCCAGGGAAAGGCAGGCCAGAGCCTTGCAAACGGAAGACCTTAAGCACTCAAATGTTAAGGGACCATGCAACACCACTTGCCTCACACACTCGAGTGCTTGTGGTGCTCTACTACTTTCTGAAAAATTAAAGCTGAATCTAACTTTGGAAGTTGATTTTGTAAAACTACTGCCTAACCAAGGGAATAATAGTGCATAAAAGCGGAGCTGCTTCTCTACAAGACCTTGACTGTGTCCTTTGCTTTTCTGGTACAGGATTTGTCAACTGAGGACACGACTTACGTAAACTATCTGCAATTAAAGGAACGGTCCACATTGCCAGTCTTTGGCAACTCCTCATTCTAAAGGCGTCTAAAGCGCATCTGATCTTTCTCTGATTGCCCTGAATATCCTGTAAGTACCTGAGGCACATACTTGAGAAATGCTGGATTCAGCAGCAGCTCTTCAGGAAAGAGGTGTGAGTTTTGGTAGTTCCTAAACTGAAAGGATCAACTATGCTTTGTTGTTGAAGAAAATAAACCAATTCCTTTCAGATGGAGAAACAGGAACCTTATATGCAAAAGACATGAAAAATAAATCCTTTTCATATGCTTAGCATGACAAGAGTTTATCTGGAATATTTTGTCCAATTTAAGGTGTTGCACTTTGAGAAACCTGTGGATCTATTAAAGAGAGTCCAGATGAGAACACTGGGGAAGTCTAGAAAAGGATAACCTGCAGGCGTAAAAAATCGAAAGACCTGGAAAATTCATGCAGTGCACAAGAGACCAGGTAGAAATAAGGCCCTTTCTTCGGAACAATTTCTGTTCATCTGCTCTGTCCTACCTATAAAAATCCTAAAGTCATCCAGGGCAGGCTGTCTATTTTAAAGTGTTTCCACGATGGACTGGATTCCTAAATACCTTAGAACAAATTATAGAATATAAGAATTCAGCTTCCTTTCTTACTTTATGCTATCCCTAGTAAGATTACTAATCCCTAGTTACATCTGACTTTAAAAATCACAATATCCTTCAGCTTCTGCTCTAGATTAAAGGATGACGACCTCAAGAATTAATCTTCCACCGATGTTCTGTTTCTTTGTAAATAGAATAATCTGCCAACTCCTACATTTACACTCCTTGACAAGTGAAGAATATGTCACTCTTCAAATATGTTGTTGCTTATTGCTTGGCTTTTGATGGTTTTATCAATAGCCAGTTAGCATGTGAGTTTTTTCCAGTTATATTGTTCTCATCAAAGCAGTAAGAAATAGCCATAGTGCCAGGATGCTGGGCTTATGGAAGCAGCAATAACGTATTTTTTTACTCCTGGAATCTTATTTAGGGAGGATTTTGGATACTTTTCTGAAGTCAGTAGGTCTGTGTCAATCCAGAGGGAAGAAAGAGGCATTTCTAAACATGTCGTTTTCCAAAAATGCCTCCAAGCTAGTAGGTGCTCCAAAATCTCCAGACTGTTGCAAATATGAAAACTTTTATTTTAGGCTTTAAACACATTGTCACCCTGATCCCACATAATATATGGGCACTAATTACAAAGATTTCAAATCAGAGGATTCATTTGATCACAGGCATTTCTAGGTTAGATAAACATCTTGCATGACTGAGACACTATGTACAGTGTTTTACACTGAACTCTAACTGGAGCAGGCACCCTGTAGAATGAGTCCCACCTCATTGTGTCTTTGAGAGGTTATTATACTGATTAATGAAGTGTATTAACTATGTCACATATTCTAATCTCTAACATTATTTCCATATATGCCATACAGTCTTTCTTCCATTTCCTAAGTTTCAGTTTTACCTGTATAAGAGCATGAGCTCTATAATTTGTGTGAAGGGTTTCTATTAAAGCCAGAATAATTATAAAGAAAAATCCTTCCTTGAGTGGCTATTCAGAACATACAGCAAATCTGAATATAAAACTAAAGGTATGTGAATTTCAATTTTTGACTGAAATCTCAATGATCATTTAGGGGGTTGAAAAAAGGAGAGAAAAGCTAAATGCTACAAAATATCACAAGTTGACCACAATTGAAAGGAAAAAACCTGTAGGATATCTCACTTCTCTTGTGATCTAAGCAAATGATAGAGAAGTTTCTAAGGACAACGTCTTTTAACAATTCAGTTCCTAGGAAAAGTACAGTATCTTATCTGTCTGTAAGCCAAAAGTTCAGAGTAGGGTTCACCCTAACCAAGGTATTAATGTAGTTCTGTCTGTAGAATTTTTTTTATCAGTGGGAAATAATACTGTAGTGGATAGTAGCAATTTTGGCAGTGTAAACAGCTGTTAAAATTATCCCAAAAGTTAAACATTGAAAAAAATTTTCAATAGCCATTCTGGCTTGATTACCTTTTTTTTATCTCTGAAGTCTGTATGCAGTTTTTCTAGTCTCTGCCAATCACCCCACTAGTCTTTCTTGTTTTACACTCAGCCAAGCATATCCCAAAGAATCTCATGTTAAAAGGGGATTAAGCAAATTCGAGGGTAGCAGATCCACGAACAGGTATTTCTGGACTACAAATCATTCTCAAGAGTAGGAAGCGGTTCTTTCTTTACTCTTCTGTATGGTATTCAGCATTTTGTAGCTGATTAAAACACATTCAAATAAAATTTTCCTTTAATTGCACAGTTAAATCACTTGCAGACCTCTCTATAATTACATGAGTTCACTTCTGTCTTACTTCAAGCCCCTCTTGAAGACACCAGGTCTTGACAAAGCTTAAGAAAGGAGAAGCATTGACGCAATATACAGATGGAGAGCCAAAACCTGGAGATACTACGTGACTTGCTCAAAGTTATTCAGGAAGCAGCAGAGGAGCTAAATTAGTGCAAGATCTCTTGGGTCTGGAACCACAACCACAGCATTGCCTTCCCTCATCTCACCACTTCTATTTAAGCCAAAGCTTCCTATGTTAATCTTCTACAACTACATTCCTGGGGAAACCCAAGGGAATCTATCTTTTTTGGGCCTTCCTTGTGTGTGTACGCTTGCGGGCAGACGGGTGGGCGGGCTGCAGATGCCATACATCTGACTGGGTGAGACTGTGCAGTAGCCAGAGAGCAAGGCTGCCAAGCCGCTCCCTATGGACAAAGGTCAGAGCCTGCACGTATCCAGCAAATGTCCAAATGAGGATGTTAACAGAGAAACTTCTGTAGCAAGAGGAATGTGTTCTGGCTCTTCCTAACACCGCCGCGATGACTCGTTATGGTAAACCAAACTTGGAACAGGACAGAAACACTGGACAGAAGTAAAAATGCAGTTTTATCCAAAAGAGTGCTTTCCAGATTTCTTCAGAGGCCAATGCAATGTTTTTGTGCTCTGAACAATATTGCTCCTAACAATACAGACAATACAGGCATTGTTTGAACAATACAGATGCAGACTGAACAATTGCTCTTAACAATGCAAGCATTAAGCTTGTCAGCTGGAGAGGTTAGCAGAATGAATGAAAGTGGAAAACTCTGCCATTTCTGACTATTTGCTTTGAAGTGAGATGAGGTGCCAAAAGAAGTATTCCCAAAAGCATAATTTTCAACCAGTAACCCTAAAACCCTTCTGTACAGGAAAGAAGGGGACTGAGTAACCTGAAATGCAATTAATACATCACTGTAGAATAATATCTCCTATCTTTGTTTATAGAAATGACCATTTGGAGAAAGCATCTTCCTAATGATTTCAGGACTTAAGGCATTTGTGAAGGAACTGCACAAACTTCAGAGGGATCCTGAGCCCACACAGAGGAGGGGTTAACTAACCACCCTTGCAGAAGATACAGAGAGACATCTCTCTCTCTGACACAGGGACTTGAACATTTTTGCCCTCTCACATGGTGCTCTTAAGTCCACTATCCTTCCACAACAGGGCACATCCTGTGGGATACATTAACTAACTAACTGTATGTCATATATTCTTTGTGCCTAATCCTAGAACATATGGCTAATTTTAAGTCCTGATAAGGTGCCATTAGGCACAAATAAATACTCATAGCAAATATAATAACTCCAATGTACCTTATGGTTTGCCAAGAAAACTGGAAAATCTGAGCCAGGACAGGGAGACCCATTTCCCTTCTTCTCTCATGACTGCCTATCTGTCTATTCTGCTTATGAATCTTCATCAGGTAATTCTCAGAACCAGATGATATGTTTCCAAATGGCACACAGCTTTCACTTAAAGATTCAAATTCTGACAGATTACACAGCTTTAGTTACAGCATTTTAATAGTTACCTTCACAGTCAACAGTGTCACCTGAGGTCTTTTTGGTTTTCATTTCCAGATGCTGAACCTTTTATTGTTTTTTTTATAAGCAAGTGTAAATTATCTGCCCATGGAGAAGTCTGGGGAAGTATTTCAGTAAGTAATGGGACATGAACATATGTTAGTTACCAAATGATACTGTGATCTGCTTCTAGGTTTCGAACTATGTAATTAAGCAAACCAGCAGTGCTGGGTACTGATAACAGGCCGTTTACATAGATTTATGTTGCTTTTGAGGTGAATGTTACCTCAGAAACTCAGGGAGACAAGATTACTTTTTAAAAGTAGAATGTAAAGTACCATGCAGATGGAAAGCCACAGCCCAGGACAGCCAAACCTTATCTCTCACTGCCTTTTGAAAACCACATCCTGTGATAATACTGTGTTTGAACAGTAACAGTGCTTTTACAAGCATTCCTTAGCTCAGCAGCTCAAAGATTTTGTTAATTATCTGTTGTTAGTCATAAAATAAAAGGCTATTTCAGTGTATGTGTATGCACATACAGATTTGTATTAAAAAATAGTGTGCATGTGAGTATATGTATATTCCTGTGTGGTGAGATCATGATAGCTTTTTTAAGACACAAGACTGGAAGTTTAATTTAAAAGATGTGTATCCAATTCTACAAACCCCTCAAACATCTCAAGGGGCCTGTTTCATACCTGTTTTCATTAAACAGAAACACATTCACCTGCTGGATTTACACGTCACTTTTATCTCATCTTTCCCAAAGAACTTTTGCCACATCCTGCTTAAATGTGTGTTAAATCCATGTTAAATCCATCTCCCTTTCCCACAGACATGATCACTTTTCTGTCCTGAGTGGGGCCCAGGACAGGTTACACACCTCATCCCCCGGCACTGGAGAACTATCTTAGGCACACAGAACAGGCCCAATTGTCACTATTGATCTTTGCTGATTGTTTGCTTTGCAGTGATGCTTCTGAGTGTTGGTCGTGGTCCAGGACTGCACAATCACAGAATGAAAAATTGATCCAAGTTGTATAGAAGAAGAGACAATAGATCTACTCAGAGGAACAGTACTTAATCTGATAGGCAACTCTCTCAGCTTATCACAACTACTGCTGAGTGTCTTGGGTACTTTAGAAAAGGCGTATGCTAAAATGTGTGTATTTATTGAATTTATTAATACGTATGAGGAGATTCCTCTCTCATTTGAAGAGCAACTTGGGAAAATGCATGAAGATGCTTCTAAGAAACTTGTAAAAGGTGGATGTTGACAATTTATTGTATTTTTTAAAACTGACATCTGGCAATAAATGGAATGGATGATAGAGGATACAACTGCTTCTTAGTGCAATTGGAGAGGAAAAGGAAAATAACACTTGAAGAAGCATTCCAAATTAACAGCCAGGGTATTTGGCATGCCATTTTTAGGTCAGGTGCTAAAATACTGTGGTGTGCTAATACGAAGTCAAGCTGAAATCATAAAGGAGGAAAACTAACCCTTTTCTTTATCCCATGAACTATCCTGAATAATGGCTCTATATGTCTTAAATTTCTATTAGGAAAAAGGCTTAGTCAATGGATCCCCTCTTCCAACTTACATGACTTCCCAGCTACACTTTGTTCCCCTAAGGGCTGACAGACTTTGCTTGTGCGCAGCTTAGACATGAGAGGTAGCAGAAGCTCAGAAGGATCACCAGGACATTACTTAGTTGCACTTGGGTGAGCAATTCCTCAGAAATATTTACCCCATCTGAAGAGTTGGAGGATGTCTATAACAGACTGCACTGCCAAAAAATACAGTGGGGAAGGGAGTGAATGGAGCCTAGGCTGAGGGCTGAACCCTGGCTCACCCCCTACCAAGAGGCATCCTTGTTGCAAGCTAAGGAGGAACCTCTGATGAGGTCTTACAAACCAGTGCACAAACTTCAAAGTAGCCCCATGGAAGTCATAGTCTGCAGTAGTCAGCAGAACTAACTGATATTTAAGAAGTACTAATGTGCTAACCAAAGCAGAATTTTGAACACACAAAAGTAAGCCTCAGGGTCCTTACTTAGTGCTCTGAATTGAGGCTTTTATTAAAAATGGGGAGTAAAGAACCCAGAACCCTGCACTATGCTTTGTCTTGACTCTTAAAATCTTAAAGTAGCCATAAGTTTG
Source organism: Nestor notabilis (assembly GCF_000696875.1). Lineage (NCBI taxonomy): Eukaryota > Metazoa > Chordata > Aves > Psittaciformes > Psittacidae > Nestor > Nestor notabilis. The sequence continues at coordinate 48,431 of NW_009910501.1, forward strand.
TGTTTTATATGACCCAGATTTGCCAAAAATAGCAGCCATATTTATTCCTTCATTTTTAGGTAGCAAAAAAGGAGGCACAGGAAACTGTCAAATACTAAGCACCTGCTCTGCATGCATTAGTGTTCTGACATATACAATAAAATGGTGCCAAAACAGAGACGTAATAACCTTAGAATTGCTGGTTTTGGTACACACATCCTACGACTCAGTATGACTGTGTGGTCCTGACAGCACTTCCAGTTGCTGGCAGGAACAAAGGGCAGTGGAAATCCTTAAATTGCCTACATGACAGATTAAACAGTCTGGTCTCGCAGTAGCATTGAGAAATTTCCTTTGCTTGAGATCACAAGGCTGAGCAAGAAAGCAGGACTTTACTTGCATCATATCATCATTAAATATGTACAGTGGTATTGACAAAAGCCAGACATTCAAAGATTGCCTACATTTCCTTCAGGCAGTCCACTCCAGATGCTGTCAAGTGATTTCTAGCAGTGCCCTGCTTGGAAAGAGGGTTTAGCTGGATGATCCCTGCAAGGGCCCCAACTCATTCCAACATTAAAAGTGTCACAAGGACAATATACAATAATTGTTTCCATTTTAAACATATCTTAAGCTACATGGCTTCAGGAACTAAGAAACATAGATGGGAAAGCCCCAGCAGTGATGGTGTGATTTAATCTCAACACTAATATGTTGTATAGCAGGAAGGAATTACTGAAAATGCTGCCAATACAAACCTTTGCTTCTACTGTGTAACTGCATCTTTCTTCTTGGTTTATCTCCAGAGAGCTTCCAAAAATATTCAGTTAGGTTTAAAAAATATACACTTGGGATTATATTTCTGTAACTAAAAGATTTTTGAAGTGGTATGCCTAGAATAGGAAATTCAAAATATGACTATTAAACAGGACAGATTTTTGCAAGGAACTTACAGTCCAGATTTACTTAAATGTAGATTTAGGAACCAAATGCCCTTTATTTCAAAGTGTCATTGTGATTTTAGGAAATTCCAAATGCAAAAAGATGGATAATTGCATGCTTGGGCATAGTAAAACAAAAGCCTCCCCAAGGTTTGGAGGTGGTTTAAGCTAATGCTGCAGACTTCCTTGCTTTCCTTCTGTTCTGGTACTCCCACAGTTAGTAGCTATGGGGCATGAATGTATTAAAGATTGGATAATGCTGCACAAAATAAGGAAAAGTGTGGTTTTCCCCAAATGGACATCTATTTGTGGCTTCTGCCTATGGAGAAGTGGAAGGGCAGCTCATATGACAAAAGGTGGAGGTGCTACTACCTATAGAGAAACTACATGAGGTGAGATAACTATTGGCAGGAATAAGTTAGTGTGTGCCTTTCCTCTGTCCCATAGCCAGTGCCTCTGGCTGTACTGTTCTCCTTTCTCCCCACACTCAACCCTGGCTACAACCAACACAACAACAAGTAGAAAACAGGAGTGCAGGGATCAGATAAATTAGGAACTTCTTTCTGTGTTTAAAGTTGTGGAGAAATTCAGATTGAATCCACATGGGAAATGGAAAGAAGGGGGGGAGGCAATAGCCGCAGCAAGAAAACCTGTTGTGGGGAATGGTGGTGTACCAAAACACGTGCAAGAAAGGTAAAAAGAGGACAGCTTTATCATGGAGCAGACTTTTTCTGTAGTGGCGACAACACACACAGAGCACAGGACCAGGAAAACCATAGGGGGATACAAGCAAGTCTGATTTTTTCTCCCAGGAATGCCAACATGTGCCAGGCCTCGCTGCACCATCTGCTCAATCAAGATCACAGTACAAGGCTGCATCCTTAGCATCCATGTCACAAGGCTCCTCTGTCTCTACAAGTTTGACATCTGCCCTGGGCAGTGGAAGCAAAGCCCACACACTTGCTGTGCTGCTCCACCACAGCCTGCTACATGCTGAGAACGGGGACAAGAGGAGCTTCCTGCCTGGTCACCGTAATACAAGGTCTCAGTAATTATTCAGAAAGATTCAAAAACGTAAGGAGCACTAATTAAACTCTACTTTACTAGTTGATTGTATAATTGATAGAGATGGGGAGGAGCAATACCACGACCAACATCCTGACCTGCACAGCAAAAAAGTTTCACAATAGCCGTGCACAGAAGATTGTAAATTTGAATCTGATGATTCTGTACAGAGGGAGCCACACTCCAGCAATAAAGAAACACTTCTGAGTAAGAAAGTAAAGGGACCCTGCTGAGGGACTGTAGCATGCATCTGAGGGAAGACCATGATGGGCTGCAGAATGGGTTGGGTTAGAACCTAGCTGACCTCTGCGTAGTTGCTTTGGCCTATCTTGACTCCTAGGAAAAGCTGTAAGTTGCACATACTGCTCCAGTTAGTCAGTGTCCCATAAAGCTCTTCTATCTCTTTGTATGACACGTGAAGAAAATCCTGACCTCAGGGGAATTCCTTTGACTAGAAGTCAAGGTCCACCCAAGTGAACACAAGACTGGACTTGTCTCCAAATTATTGAAAACTATGCCTCTCAAGCAAGAAGACTCAAACTACTCCCATTTTTCCAGACATTAGTTTGTACAGACTCCATCCACCTGGACTGTGCAATTGTGCCGACTGGGCTGGAGTGTACAGGCATAACCTGATATGGGCAACAGACTTTCTGATTAAGAGAAGACAACAGTTGTTCTACTTCCATTCTCATGGGTCTTATGGAATCCTAAAGTGACTCTGAAAAGGGCACAAACTTCTGTTTCCTGCTCTTTCTGCATGCTAAAATGATCTCCTACAGCTCAGCCCAGTGCAACTGGGCTTGTTTTGAACTATGGCTTTAAGGCTGATTTAAGATTTATGTGGTTAGGGTTTATATGTGGGAAAAAAGCTGTTTCTCACCCCCACATTCATCCTATGCTCAAATATATTCCAAACCATCCATAAAAGGTCTGCAACATAATCATTACACTGGTCAAATATGAAAGGCAAAATTTTACTCACCCACACTACTCGTGTGAGTCACCTTTTATTTTAACCAGTAAGTAAAGCGCTATTTGTCTGTTGTTGTCACCACTGATGGAAGAAGGGATTTTCTGTGACACTAAGGCATATTCTCCTTCAGTGCTACTTTTCTCATGGCATTTTTGCAAGTCTGAAGTCAAAGTGTTTTGTTCTGGTCCTATTTTATTGGGTTTTGTCAAAATCTGGGTGCTTGCTACACATGAAGAGCACCCAGTGAAAATATAAAATGACATCATTTGGTTTATCTGCATTTCTACTTTTCAGGATTTAATCAAATAGTGATGATAGCTGGCTACCCTTCTGGAGAATTCTTAAAACTCGTCTGTCATAACATGGAAAGGTGCAGTAAAGGTGAAGATTGTTTCCGTATTCCTGAAGCTGAGATTGATAAACCAGGTAATTGTTGATCATTTTCAGGGCATTTATAAGCAAGGCACTACAGGTTTCCCATCTTCTCACTCCTGTTCATTATACACACTACACCTCTTAGCAATAGGTTACATATGATCAATGCAGTTTACACTGTGCCATTGACTATGCTCACCTGGAGTTGCAAAAGGATCCTCCTTAGGACTACTCATAAAGAACTACTTTCAAGTATAGCGAAGAGCTGTCCTCTAGACCACCGTTTCTCAAGAAAAGATCAATAAATTCTAATTCTTTTGGTTATTTTTTTATTCAATGAGTTTTGCAGGCCTTTTCTATCTATGCATGTAAAGGTTCCCTGCAAATATTTTACCAATAGCCTAGTCTGCTCCAGTTAATGGAATTCTTCAGGTTTTTTTCATTTGGTTGGTTTGGTTTTAGGTTTGTTCGATTTTGGATATTTTTTAAAGGGAAGATGGGAAATTCAAGTTCAAAGTGCTCATTATCTCTTAAATATTGTACATAAAATCATCATGAGACATAACCCTTAATTTGAAACCCATGCTATCTCTTTAGTGTAATATGACATTATGTTGCACTTCATTTGATTGTTTCAGGAGCTCATGCAGTGTACACAGAAATCTATCCTGTCTGGTTTTGCTGCTGCCTCAGTACCCTCAGTACCTCAGACTGCATACTTTGCAGTGTTCACTGTATTTCCCAGAGTATATATATTCATTGATCCTAATCGCCACAATGGCAGACACTGTACCATGCAATCCCTTCCTAAGTCACTCTTTGGCTACTGACTTTGCCAGGATCTGAATGCTCCCATGAGATTCCCCTCCCTACGCTTACCTATCTTTGTCTCAAACTCAATGTTCCTATGGGTTTATTTATATCAGAGGTCTGGTTTGGGAAGTCACTCTATTCTTAATTTGCAGCCCAACTATATTTATGACCGTTTTCCGAATGACTCTTCCTCTTTGCTAGATTTACTAGTTCCTGCCTAATATACTTCTAACCAGCAAAGTTTTTGTTACTTTTTCAATAGCTGAGGAGTTGGATCACAGGGAAACTCAGTGCTCTGGAGGACTGCAGCAGGTTGGATAATGGCATCTTTATTTCTGTCTGTGTGACTTGGATCTGAAAAAGCTGAGGCTTTGAACTCTGGCCCATTCCCTGCATTTCCTGGTAACTACAACAGACATGGACCATTTGTGAACAGCTCAGACCTTTGGACGCCACTTACATACACAAGACTTGATCCAAAATCCAGTGCAGTGAATGGAAAGACTTCTGGTTGACTTCCATTCTCTCCGGACCACAAATACTTCATGGGTCTAGAACATACATGATGGTTTTTGCTGCTTCTCCTCCACGTAGTAGCAGATACATACTGTCTCTGTAAATCTTTTCCAATTAATGGTCCAAAATAAAGACCCAAGTGCTTTAGTACAAAGTTTCCTTCTTATAGCAAACTTCCAAAGAAGCATAGACAGCCTTTGTGAGTCACCACACCCAAAACTACAAATGAATAAGTAGCAAATGTTCAGTAAATATAACACAGTATCTATAATGTGTATAATGCAGCAAAACAAACAGAAAAGCTTTGAAACATGATACCCACTATGAAAATGTGAGTTTGTACAAATGCTGAGCCTTTTATGAAACTTTGCAGTAATCACAATAGCCAGGGAGAATAGCCAGAATATCATGAGAATTATGTGGGACTTAATCCCCCAGTATTTTTGTTTGTGTACCTATATATATGAAAAATTATTTATGCCAATCTATAGTGGAAGTCATTGATTGTTTTCACTGACAAAAATTCTTGTTAGATTGCCAAAATCGTGAGATAATCATGGGATGTTTCACTAAATGTCATAACTGAACTGAGCTGCTCTAAGAATGGGAAAACTTGGCAGACTGCAAACTTTTGGCTCTTTGCACAGCCTGTGAGCAAAAGGAGATTTTCCCTGAGAGTTGTTAGGGAAGGATCTCAATGTGTTTGAGAGCAAGGAGAGCACAGAAACTTCTGTGCCTGGAGGAGCTCAACTAGCATCTTTTGGAGGGTGGCAGTCCTGGGGCCTCTTGGCCACACATGGGCTAACTTGCACTAGTACAGTGTTACTGCTGTGAATACAACAGTGGCACAAGTTAAAATTAGGGCATTTAATAGTAATAGAACAACTTGTCCAGGCATAATCTCCAAATAGCACCCCAGGACACCAGGACCACAAGAGATGAGCCCCCTTCCTTGCATGCCTTGCATGCCATGTGGACACTTGGCAGCCCTGGAAGCCAGGCACTGGACACGCAGCAGCTTGTACCGCCTTGCCCCATTATTGCTCCCCACTGAGGAGGACCTGCCTCTCGCTGCAGGAGTGGGGCATGAGGCTCAGGCCATGTCAGCAGTTACTCAGGGCAAGGATGAGTCTCACAGCTAGCCGGCAAAGGTAAGACACAAACTGAGCAGATCCTACTATGAAACAATCATCTCTGTGTGTTTGCACGAGTTCTTTAGGTTTGTGATGTGCTGTTCCTACCAGCCTGATGTTGCTTTGGTTATGCTTGACTTGGCCAAGCTCTGGCTAACCTTACCATGCTTCACAAGAGGTTTGTATCCCACATTTATTTCCATAGTGTTAATACTTATGTCTTTCAGCAACGCAGGTCACAACAGATGTGATTTGCTACAGTGCCTTTGTGCAGGTAAGACCAATGTATTCTTCAAGCAGGCTCAGAGACACAAATCCACCTCACCTAACCAGCTTAGGGAAAAGACACAGTGAGGAACAGCTGAGCTGCAAACTGATACCCAGACATGTCAAAATCCTCCCTTGATAAGAATGGTCTAAGTCCTTCTCCAGCCCAAGGTGGTGCCGTGAAAATAATATATTTACTGTGTCCTTGCTCTTATGATGATGATGCTGGGTCTGAAGGTAGGGCAAAGTCTTTCAGTTCATGAATTTCCAAAACATGTGATCTGAAGTAACACCACAAAATCACATTTTTTAAGCTATCCAAATTTGTGATCAAAGTGTTAGTCATAAATCTGAACACATCCAAAACAAAGTTTCTGAGCTCTTCAAGAATGCAAAAGTAAGAACAGGATAGGAAAATGTAAGAATCAACCTGGTTTCCCAGTTGCATTTACATTTAGCAATCCAGACCATTGACTAATCCAGAGCAATACTGGATTAGTGCTAAGGAGTATTATTATGTCACGCCAGAAAGGTTAAGATGATAAATAAAAGATCAAAAGAGAAGATGACTACAGATATAAAAGATAATTATTGTTTTTCTTTCAGAAGTATTTCTTGGGAACCAAACACTCTGCAAGAACAGACTGTACTGGCATGGAAAAACAAAAACAATGGGAAAACCCAATAAATTCACTTTCAGTCACATCAACAAACTTGTCTCTAGGCATGACATCACAGCCCATAAAAACCTTCAGTGCTAGGATTTCATTCTGCTTTAAGAGCATCATGAGCATTAATTTTAGACTTGACATGTTGAATAACCCCAGGGGAAAAAATGAAAACAAGTGATCAAGACTTTCCTCTATTCGTCAAAGATCTGAAGGCAGTGTTTCCCACCAGCTGACACAACGTATTTCAGCCTTTTTCCTGAAGAGCAGTGTAGCTAGAAAGAGCTGTGGGGCAACAATAGTCCTCCTGGCAGTGATGGGAACTGCTAGCTTTTCTTCTGAATGATCAGATGGGGTATTTTTGTTGACAGCACATTGAATGCAGCAGAACCAAGGGGGTCCACTTAGATAAAGACATATAATTCATCCCTCCCTGAAGTTTTGTTTCTGTGTTTCTGATAAATCATGGCAATAAACCAAGCTCTGATTGAAAGGCCTGAATCTACTTCTCCAGAAAGAACAATTCAATGATAATGTTAAAAAACTATGTTGCATCTGAACAATAATTGCTACAGTGACAAACCACTGAAAGATAGCTGTCCGTGATCTTCCCTTGATCACTGTCATTAAGAGGATAGTACTCTAACAAACACCTCTTCTAATGGATAAGAAGGTTCCCCCTCAGATCAGTCACTGGTGTTCTAGTTAGCACTGGGGTCCATGCCCAAAGCTTTCACTGGGTGGCAGCTAATGATTAATGTAAAAGCAGAGCATTTCAGTGATGGAGGGGATTGATCCTCCATTGCTTTTAGTCCCTTATAATGAGGGAGGAGAACAAAATGGGACAGAAAGAGCTGAATTCATTATCACCTCACTTTTTTAGTCTGAAATAAAAAAAAAAAAAAAGAAGTCTTGTAAAAATCTTGCTTCCCATGCTAACTACAGTTTCTTATTTTGCAAGGTGCCTGGAAAAGGTTAAGAGCAGGAACTGGGTGAGCACAGTCAGAAATCAGATGCTTTATGACCTCCCCATTCCATTGCCCTTCATCAGTTCTAGGATGGCTCTTGCCCTAGAAGCTTTTTAGTAGGACTAATTACCTTAATTTTCAACTCTATACAGGAATGAAATGACTGTTCTGGTCAAAATTCAGGTCTGCCTGAAAGCAGCTCAGAGCCAATTTTTCAAACTGTGGTAGAAGCTAGCTTCTGAGACAAATCACATAGTTCTGCTGTGGGTGGGATCAGAGCTCTGAAGTGCCAGATGACCTGGGGTAGGGAATTATGCTGGCCCTGGAACACCACAACATCATAGAGGACCCAGCAGAGATGCTCAGAAGCCACCTCTGCACACATCAGGCTCCCATCCTCTTCCAAGACTGCAGCCACTACTTAGTGCTTTGTCATTTGTTTACATTAAAATGTTGCCCTCTCTAAAGGTTCATGTCTGAAAATAAGCCTCTGTTTTAAATGTTTTGACAGTGACTCCATGAATTTACATGACTCATGTCACAATACTTGGAAACTTGCTATGTTAATGATGGATACTCAACATTACTTTGAGATAAGTTTGCAGTGGGAGCTGCGGGGGAAGGCTGGGCTGGCAAGACCTCAAAATCTAAGATCAGAAAACACTGTTAAGAACATCTTCATGCTTTATCTCAACAACTATTTTTACAGCATGAGAGACTGTGCCAGAAATTCAAATTACATTCATTTTATTATACTTGCCTCAATGTTTTGCATGCAGGTATGATCCACTTTGCATTGAAGGAATCACAGAACTGTTGAGGCTGGAAGATGACGTCTGGAGGTCATCTTGTTCAATCTTCCCGTTCAGTCAGGGCCACCTAAAGCTGGTTGCCCAGGCTTATATCCAGATCATTTTTGAATGTATCTCCAAGGATGGAGACTCCACAGCCTCTCTGGACAACCTGTACCAGTGCTCAATTGCTCTCACAGTGAAAAAGATTTTTCCTGATGCTCAGACAAAGCCTCCTTTGTTTCAGTTTGCGCCTAGCACCTCTGGTCCTGATACTGGTTCTGGATACCACTGAGAAGAACCTGGCTCTGTCATCTTTACTTCCCCCATCAGGAATTTATACACATTGATGGGATCTACCCTGAGCCTTCTCTTCCCCAGGCTAACAGTTCCAGCTCTCTCAGCCTCCTCTCACAGGAGATATGCTCCTGTAATATCTTAATCACTTAGTGGCCCTCCACTGGACTTTCCCCAGTCTGTGCATACCTGTCTTATAGTGGGGAGGTGAGAACTGGACACAATATTCCAGGTGTGGCCTCACTGTTACTACATAAAAGGGATCACCTCCCTCAACCTGCTGGCAACACTCCTGATGCAACCCGGGATACCATTAATCTTTGCTGCAACAGCACATTGCTGGCTCATGTTCAACTTGATGTCCAGCAGGATATCCAGCTCCTTTTCTGCAGAGCTTCTTTCTAGTTGAGTGACCCCAACATGTACAGGTGCATGAGGCTGTTCCTCCCCAGGACTTCACACTTCTCCTTGTTGAACTTCATAAGGTTCCTATTAGCACATTTCTCCAGCCTCTTGTGGTCCCTGTGAATGGCAGCACAACTCTGTTTTTTCAGCCACTCCTCTCAGTTTTGCATCAGCAGCAAACTTGCAGAGAGTACACTACCCCATTGTCCAGGTCATTAATGAAGGTGTTGAACAGGCTTGACCCAGTATTGACCCTTGTACACCACTAGTACCTCCAACTACACTTTGTATCACTGATCACAACTCTTTGTACTCAGCCATTCAGCCAGTTTTCAATCCAACTTGCTGTCTCCTCATCCATACATCATCAGCTTCTCCATGACATAGTGTCAAAAGCCTTCATGAAGTCCAGGTAGACAACAACCATTGCCTTCCCTTAACCTGCCAAGAACACTTGTTAACATTTTTTTCTCAGATTTTTCTCTGACACTTTCCTCTATACTCATGTTCGTTGAAGCCAGACAATGAGTTCTTACATGCTAGGCATTCTTTCAAATATGACCCTTTCATTTAGATTAGGGCTGTATAATCACTTCAGGACGGGCACACATAAACTGTACTTGTATTTGGAGATGGGTTGTTACAAGCCACCTCCAGCTCAGAACCTATGTAGATATGCTAGTTTGGTGTTGAACCTTGGCAAAAAGTGCATCCTTTCAGCAGACCTAGTTAGCCATGACTGCAGGGCTAACCAGTCTCCTTCAAAAAAAGCTGTTTAAAATCTGAACTCACAGTATATCTAGACTCAGTGTCGAAACAGAAGCTGAACTTTCTGGGAAGAAATACTAAATTTCACTCAGTGTACGGAGACCTATTGAAAATCACAGAATCATACAATGGTTATGGTTGGGAAGAACATTAAGATCATCTAGTTCCAACCCTCCTGCTAGGGGCAGGGACTCCTCACACTAGACCATGTCTCCGAAGGCTCTCAACCTGCCCTTGAACACTGCTGTAATTCATGAAATTCCATACTGATACATTTCCAAAGTCTATTAAAGGCAAAACCCAATTGGTTTGGAAGGAACTAGTTCTTCCTCTAATGGAATTTCCACCAGACTGGGATGTGGCTTTTCCCACAGTACATTGCACAATGCTGCCTATGTTACAGGATAACCATAGTCTAATGTGATGTGCCAAAATCTACATACTGAGAAAGTGAGAAAAGGTTATAAATTTTGACTGCCAAAGCTGAATTTAGAAATATGTGTAATTTTTCTGAATTTTGTGTAGATGGTGATCCTTTGGAAAGAATAACAACAAAATCAGATGTACCAGATAAAGCTGAGTGAACTTTAAACTGGAACAAAATGTCATACACTACTGTTGTTTCAGAAAGAACTTCCCAGCCTTTGTATCTGGAGGCATTCTTAAAGCTGCAAAAGCAAAATAGATTAAGTGTATGAACTATGTATCATATCAAATTATGAGAATGAATATACTTCTTATGGCTCACAAAAGACCTTTTATCATAATGTACCTCATTGTATTCACTCTGTTTACACAGTATTCGAAACAAGAGAGAAAAAAAATTCATTCAACATTGCAAATATAAGCTATTTTGATCTTTTGGGGTTCTGAAAGCAGAATTGACTGGACTTTCTTAACTGACCATATAGTATGGTATCTAAGTATCCCAGGAGCATTATTTCATATTGAAAAATATGTTTATGAATTTTTTGGTGTTGTAAGTTACCGTGAAACCAGTGTGTTATGTTCTCACTTACATACATTTGTGAAGCATTACAATACCTGCAGTAAGATAAATACTTAGCAGCTAAAAAGATAAGGGAGGTCTGACTTTTCTGAGCACTTCTGGGTAAGATCTATACCTTGATCTGAAATGAAACAGTTCTTGCACATGCCCATACAGATATTTTTTCCTCTCTAGCATCTCTAACTTCAGATTGAAGCCTACCACATTTTATGAGACTATTTTAGAAGTACTTCTAAGGTATACATCATATGTTTTCTCTTGAGAGATCATGAATTCTTTATTTACTGTAACACTATAATATGATGGGTCTATTAAAATGCAAAATATTACTATGCAGAAAATAGGAAAAACTGTTCTTGTGATATCTAGTCATATATGGCTGTAATATTACCCATTCAACTTTGAATAAGAGACAGAATGATTCAAAATGTGAAAAGATAATTTTTAATTTAAGGCAGGAATTTATAATTATAAGTTGCAAGTCTGAGTAATGCAGGTAGACTGAAGTTGAGCCATACTGCAAATGGACTGAGTCAGTCACACACCTGAATCAATTCTGTCACAAAGGATTGTTGAAAAAACCTTTATTTCAGGAAATTTGTAATATTGCCTCTGACATAGTCAGTGCTTGGCTGAAATGTTATTGTTGATGTCACCTTTTAATGTCTTTCCATCTAGAGCTAAATTCTGAGAAGAGTTGCCTAAAATATCTATTTATAAATAGCTAGCTGCAGTTCTTATTCATTCTACATTTCTAGTTACTATTTCTATACACTGGTGCATAAAGCAGAATACAACAATCATTATTCACATTTCTGAAAATATTCCTTTTTGAAAAAACATATAAATCACCTCCTGCTTCAAATAACTGGTTTTAGAATATGTAGAAATTTTATCTGTATATCTTCTGCCAGAAAGCGACGATGAGTGTATTTTTTTTAAAGTGTAGGTCTCTTATTATATTCCTTTAGATCGTCAGCTACGATATTCATCTTTTTTTCCCCAGTAGACCTCAATGTATCACAGTAAATAGCTTTGCTTTAAAGACAAGCGTGAAGATTTGTGCACAAAACTGCATGTTTTCTTAAAATTTACATCTATTCGTGTCTGTAGTCTAGGTATTATATGCATAATATCCTAGTTTATTCCACTTCTCTGTTTTCAGCAGAGGCCTCATTGTCACCTTTATTTAGTGACAACACTCACATTATTCCATCCCTCCATCAAGACTGTGCTGCATTGAGTCATCTTCCAGTATCAACAGCCATTGTCCTTCACAGCACACCTCCAAACTTAGGAAGAACAGCCCACATATTCCTGGTAAGGGACATGTTTTGTACAATTTTACCATCCAGCCTAGTGAAGGCCAGATGATAACCATTAAAACATTCTTTTGGTCAGGAGCAGTGGTGATCCTTATGAAAATTAGCAAATTACCTTGATTTCTGGGATTGCTACAAGTAGGTGGAGTGTGTATGAGGATACCTACTATGCAAGAACTCCTTACATCATTCTCTATCAAAGGAAGAACAGCAAGTTGTAGTTCTCTATTCTCTTTCCCTCGTCAGTAAAGAGTAAGCTTTCTTCTGTCCTTGAAGACTAGCCTTTCCTCCCAGTCTACTCCAGGAGAAAATGCAGCCACCAAACTATACCAGCTGGTGACTGCAATTGGATGTTCCCCTGTGCATTTTCCCATTTGCTCTTTCACATTTCATCTTCAATTTATTCCTTATTCTGAACCTTTTGGGTTCACAAATATGCCAGTCCAGTCCAGTGAGAGAGTGGTTAGGAGTTTATTGGACCAGCACGCTGGGAATCATAGCTTGGTATCCCCTCTATGACATCATTTACCTGAGCAAGAAGTTAGGAAATTTCTCCCACCTCAGCTGGAGAAAGAGGTTGTCTTTTAAAGGAATTAAATAAAGACAGTGTCCAGGCAAGATCGATATGGCCTTTACAGAATCTCTTTTTTTTTTATCTTGTCGTTGTGGTTCACTGACAAAGCTCTCACTGCTCTGGTCATAGCTCAGTGTTTGGGCCCATGCTATTATATTGAGGAAACTTGAGAATCTCAATAGTGCTGTTTTCCCTTTTCTGATTTTCTAATCAATCACCTCCAATATCTCACATTCAGGAAGAAATGCAAACAACCTGTGGCCCTGTGGTAGTACATATTTCTTGTGCAAGATGGTGTCTCTGCACAATTTTCTTGACCTATGGGTGGGAACTTACATTGGGATGGTGCTGTTCTGTATCATGGAAACACTTTAATTTCATACAATTGTCTAAAGTAAAGTTTTTAATCTTTACTCTGCATTCAAAACTTTTTCTCTTCAAATTTCTGAAAGCTTCACCTATTTCACTAGCAAATTTTTGGCTCACTTTTGGGAAAGTGAGTGCTGTAGAGGGAAAACATACCTTCAGACATGCCTTTGAGAAATAGGACAGACAGATGAAGTGTTTGGTGCTGTTTTGACTTTTGTTGCTACTGAAAAGAGATATCCTAGTGAGATTGAGAAATATAACCTCAGGATACCACCTCAGAGGAAGTGCTCGCAGGGATTTTACCGTCTACAAGAGTTTTCTGTCAGATATACTGTACACAAGGGCACTGCCAAATAACAGCAGAGAGTGTTCATGGTATTCTGAAGAACTGCCAAAAAAAACAAGTCTGCAGATTTATTTGATGTTATGCTGACATTTATCACATCAACAGTTTCTAGAAGTAAAAACTTAAAACTTGTACAAAAAAAGTATTTGTTTTGTTTCTTGCAATTACACAGAAGACATAGATTTAGGTTAGAAACGTGTTTTGGACCATCTCGTATGGTAATTGGCACCTGTAACTATATATAAGAATCACAGAATCACAGGATGGTTTTGGTTGGAAAAGACCTTAAGATCATCTAATTCCAACCCCCCTGCCATGGGCAGGGACACCTTCCACTACACCAGGTTGCTCAAAGCTCCATCCAACCTGGCCTTGAATACTGCCAGGGTGAAGAGAAAATACTAAAATCTTCAAAAGACTTCCTGCTTGTTAGTCTATTACAACAGTAGGTATAAAAGCAGGAAGAGGGGTAACAGTTCAGAAAGATACAGGGAGACTTAAAAAGACCAATACTTCTACAAGCACCAACAACAGGAACCCTAAAATTCTGTTTCTAAACCACTACATCCAAAACTACAGGTTTGGGTGCAAGACAGGCAGTAGCAAAATGCAAGTCACATGGAGTGCATGATTCAGGAATCCTGGGAACTTTGTTAATTTTAATTTCTATATTGCCATCAAAAGAAAAAGAAAAGTTTTTGAAATAGCAGGAGGGCAAAGAGAGTTGAAGACAGCAAAAGGATCCCTCCTTGTCAGACTTTTCTTTGCCAGGCTAAAGAACCCCAACTCTTGAAATCGCCAGGTGATCCAGCCCCTGGATCACCTTGGAGTTCCTCAGCTGGACTTGCTCTGATATATCCTTGTCCTTGTCGCCTGGGAGCCCACAGCTGCACAGGCAGGAGGGCTGAATAGAGGGGAATAGCACATAAGCTTCAGGAAGGAAAGGGGGCATGGAAGAAGGGAAGGAAGATTGTGCACAGCATGACATGATGGCATAACATAAAGAGAAAACTGTTACTGTACAGTGTACAGTAATTTTAATTATTTTTTTCTGTTCATTACCATGAACAGAGCCCGAAGCTGCAAACATTAAATAATGTGTTGCAATTTTCCAGTAGTGGTTGCTATGAGACATAAACAGCATGCCATTATAACTGATAAACATCTCACATTTGCTTCGGTTTGGCAGCTGTAAAACCAGTATTGCTCAAGGTTTTTATCAGTTTTATATACTTCTGCTGATTTTAGACAGGAATACTTTTTTCATGATCAATATTGGAGTTCTGGCAACTTTATTTTGCTCAGAGACCTATCATTCTGGTGAAGTTTATGGCAGAAATCTCTGGATAGGTGCCCTCTAATAGAAAAAGACACAGCTTTTTTTTTTCTCCTTTCTGGTATTTCCAGAGCATCTGAAGCTTTTCTACTTTACTTATAGCTAAAGGAAGAAAATCCATCTCCTTCAGTATTTTTAACTGAAGAAATTTGCAGGGATAACATGCTATGAAAGTGAGAGACACAAATTATCTTATTTCTTCTATGTCATATTTATTGTTTTGTTCAATATTTAATATTATATAAAGAATCTTAATAGTGAAAGGTAATGCAAGGCTGATTAAAGTGGTCAAGTTATTAGAGGTATATTGTGTTCTGAAACTAGGAGATCAGTGGGTGTCTCAAAGTGAGCACCCAGAAATGTCATGTTTCCAAAACTTTTAGCAGCTCTTGAAAATGAAGTTATTAGTTTGCATCACTCCAGTGAGGAAAAATATGGATTGCACAAAGAAAAGGTACAGTGGTCATGAACTAAACCTTCAGGACATCCTGGATTTTCTATACAAGAGTAAAAGACAGTGGAAGTCAAACTGGGCACTAAACCATTCTGTAAGAACAGTTCAGAAACAAAGAGTGATTTTCAAGGATGAAGAAACTCAGAACAACAATGCTGGCCCAGAAATGAAAATGAGAGCAGCATCCAGGTGACAGCTCCAAATGATCTTCCTGCATTTCCTTATCCAAAAGCAAATATCTTACTGTTATGGGCTTTCTACATCTCCAAGCTTACAGAGCAGATTTGCTGAATCATACAATCATCATAGAATAGTTAGGGTTGGATAGGACCTTAAGATCATCTTGTTCCAAACCCCCTGCCATGAGCAGGGATACCCTGCACTAAAACATGTCACCCAAGGCTCTGTCCAACCTGGCCTTGAACACTGCCAGGGATGGAGCATTCACAACTTCCTTGGGCAACCTATTCCAGTGCCTCACCACCCTCATTGTAAAGAACTTCTTCCTTGTATCTAATCTAAACTTCCCCTGTTTAAGTTTAAACCCATTACCCTTCATCCTACTACTACAATCCCTAATGAAGAGTCCCTCCCCAGCATCCTTAAAGGCCCCCTTCAGATACTGGAAGGCTGCTATAAGTCCTCCACGTAGCCTTCTCTTTTCCAGGCTGACCAGCCCCAACTTTCTCAGCCTGTCTTCATACGGGAGGTGCTCCAGTCCTCTTATCATCCTCGTGGCCCTCCTCTGGACTTGCTCCAGCAGCTCCATGTCCTTTTTATGTTGAGGACACCAGAACTGGACACAATCCTCCAAGTGAGGTCTCACAAGAGCAGAGTAGAGGGGCAGGATCACCTCCTTTGACCTGCTGGTCATGCTTCTTTTGATGCAGCCCAGGATACGGCTGGCCTGCTGGGCTGCAAGCGCACACTGAAGCCGGCTCATGTCGAGTTTCTCATCAATCAACACCCCCATGAAAGCAAGACTATAAATTCAGCCTTGCTAAATTCAGTGGCAAAACAGTTGATCTTACAAAAGGTAGGATTTCAGTTTGCATTTCAGAATCACTCTCTGAGGTGCAATTTGTCAAATTTAGGTCAATGATCTCATGCATGACAAAAGAACAAACACAATGAGACAGAAACATATTAAAACAAACAGCACAGAAAAATAACTGGATGAAAACGCAACTGAGCATTTCTTTTCAGAGGCTAATGTGTAACAGTACTAAAATCACTGTTGGAGTCTATTCTTTTTAGCTGAATGTCATCTAAGAATGTTCAGATATGGAGAAGCCTTCTAGAGAATTTCCTTTCATTCCCATCTCTTTTTCCAGAGCATGACAGTAATGGCTGTGCAACTTTTAACTAGCTGGTCAAGGCCAAAGTTTGAGGTCTTTTGCAGAATGCTGAAAGAAGTAAAGCCTTTGTTAGAAGCCATGTTTTCTTGATGGCTATAAGGTGGTTTGATCTTTTTGTCTTTGAAGACCAGAAATACTACCTTCATGTCAGTATGTTCAGTGGGGCAGGTATCTTAAAATGATACAAAGGGTAATCATTCTTACATTAAAAAGCTGACATAGAAATAATTAGTATTTTCACAATGCAACATCTTCCCAAAATGTTTTCCCATTAGTAACTTTGGCCTGAGTTGCAGTCAGAAATATCAACACGTTATTTCACTTCGTCAGGGCAGCGGACAACCTCAAGGACCATGTGACTCCTTTAATGTATTTTCCAGAGTGGAATTTATTTTGCAGACTTGCCATTATGAATTGTTGCCTTCAAGATCTATATAGATCAATCAAGATATCACTAATACACCCTTTTTTTTATTTTTATACAAAAAGGAGCCTTAATGGGAACAAAGACCAACTGCTTATGCTGTTGGTTGAAACTCTTCATGTCTGGCAAAATCAGTCACTGTCCTTTTATCTTCTTTTATAAGTATCTCAGCACAGTCAGTGCTAGGGCATTCAAAAGACTATTGCAAAACCATGACAGAAATAGAATGGAGGCACTCTTTACATGCTTTCCTGCACTCCATTTTTGCCTGTTATTGCACAGAGATCACAGCCGTGAGGCACTACCCCAGTATTTATCCTCCATAAAACTGTAACACTGTCTGGGTGTTTGTGCAGTTTTCCTATCCATGCTAACAGGAATGTAAAGAACTTGCCCTCTGAGCAAGTATTTGTGGGACACACAAAGACTCTTCATTAAGTTCCTCTCTGCAATGCTCCATCCTAATTTCAAACAAGCAGCAGCCCTTTCCCACCTGCTTGTTCGTATCCAGTTTTGCCAAAAGGAGAAAAAGAGCATATACAACTAAAACTGAGCTTTTAAACATTTTCCTTCTTTAAAACTGCCAAACTACATAAACTGCTCAGTTGTGCAGGAGATACTCAGGAACCCAAACTTATTTGAATTTGCTTTACATCTGCATTTCTCCAGGATTTGCTCAGCTCAGCTTGGCAGTGGCTTTCCCAGAAGTGTCATCAGCAACCCTATCCCCCCAAGAATCATTCTTCTGAGAATTCCTGCAAATGAGTTGTTCTTCCTCGTTGGCCTCCATCAGTAAATACTCGTTTATATGCTGTCCAAGCATTTCAAGTATTTTCTCCATATTTTGGATAAGCCAGTGAAACTCTTTTTTACTTCAAAATGTGCTCTCAGAAGCAGCCTCACTGTCAAACATTGCAGCATAGATGAAAGGAGTGTTAACCAGGTTTGGGAACTATGGGGATATTTTTATGAGATACATTTTTTTTAAGTTCAGAGATGGGCATGACTCACAGCAACATCTCCGTTGAGACTGATATTAATAAAAAACATAAAGAAGGTGAGGCATGGTTGGCAGGCATTGGGTGTATTTGGGGAAGAAATAGAAAAATAATTTAAAATATATGCTTTAATAAACTAAAACTTTCTGTTTGGAGGACAGAAGAGAATCTCTTTTATGAATATATGGGCATCTGATTAAGCTTGCCAGAAAAAAAGAGGTAGGAGATCAATGCAAAATGTCATTTTTAAATACAATTCAGAAAAAAAACATTTTAATCACTTCTTCAAATTTCTAGCAGCATCTTTATTTCTGCCAGACACACACATTTCTTTATTGCACATGAAGCTGCAGGACATGTTTTTGACACTTAACTCTCTGCAATTAGAAGAAAACATAAAGAATAAATGGCTTTGATTCTCTTTTAAATGTTCCTCAGTTCAGAAATTATTCTCTTACAGTCTAAAAGGCATATGGCTGTAATCAGGATCACTCTTTGAAATGCCATTTGTTTGGATTTCATTTCACTGATAACCAGTCAGGCAGCATATGAAGTTGTTGTATAATTTCCAGTTTTGGACACTAAAGTTTGTCATATAGCTTCCAGTATGGGATAAAATTCAGTGATCAGGAAGCCAGCCTGCACATCTAGCTTCCCCCCTGTGACAGGTGCCTTGCGTGATCTTAAGAAACTGCATTCCAGCTTTCATAATGAAGTCAAAATGCTTTGATTCAGCTCCTATGACAAAAGCCATTTCTGCTTCTCAAACAGACCTTGGTTAAGATACCATGGATAGGAAGGATCACCACCAGTCCACTTTCTCCTCCTCAGAAGTCATCCTTCGGGTCCACCGCAGTTTTGTGTTTCTTTCCAAGTCATCTTTGCTGCCCTCTCTAGGTAAAGTACATCACAGCCACCACTGGGATCGAAGCTTGAGCAGACACACATGACCTCCTGAGCAGACAGTAGCCAGCTCACATATGGTCCCAGCAGGATGGAGCTCAGCAAACATCCTTAAGCAAGCTCTTTGTTTATACTGGACTCAGTGCTGCCATGGCTACAATGCTCACAGCACACAAGGAATTAAAAGTTTGTGTAGCTTTCGGTACTCGCTGCAGGTCAATAGTTCCTCAGGTGGAAAGTCTGTTTTTCTGCAACAGCTATCCATCAGAAACAAAAAAACAAGACAGCAACTGCAGCTCAGAGCCCTTCTTTCATTTCCTTCACCAAATGCCTTGCAGACTGAGTCTGTTGTCTTATTCATACCTCAGACAGAGGAAGCCTTTCTTGCTTTCATCCACCCACCTCTAGCCACCACAGATCAAATACCCGTTTTAAGACTATTCCCATTCTACTTGATTTTGCCACCTGACATTTCCAAATGATTAAGAAAACACACACATCAGTCTCACACGCCTTTCAAAAATGAATAGACACATATAAATTTTCAGTAGTTTTATTGAAAAATGCCTCTTTCATTTCAGAAATAAATAATATAAGGCAGTGAAATTCACAATTTGCAGTTAAAATATAAAAGCAGCAATTCTATATCCATAGTCTTGCAAACAATTTCCAACTGCTTTTGATAACTAAGAAACATTGTAGTCTGGAAAAAAAAAAAATCCATACTAAATATACAACATAAACATGCAATTCCATCTCTGCAGGATTGACTGCAATTTGGCATAAATGTTACTGTGTCTACAACAAGGAGATTTCAGGCACTATTAAACTGTATCCAGTTGATACAATGATTTCAGCTACTTACTGTTTGTGGTGTTTAAACGAGATGTATAAGAGCGGTACATGCTCTGAAAAGTATAACTAAGCATAGAAGAAAATGACAATGATATTGGAAGGAGAGAGAATTTTTTGTTTCTTTCTTTTTAACTAGATAATGCGGACCTGTGACCTGACTGAACTGCAAACATGCATTTGAAAAAGAAAAAGAATGTAGAGCTAAAGCAGACAGTCCTTAGAAAATTTGCAGCAGCTCTGTGGTTATTTTTGTTTTGGTTTTTCTGTTTTCTTTTTTTTATTTAATTGTTTTTACATTATTTTAATGAAAAGGCAGCACTGGGATAACTGAATGCACATCTTAACCTGTAGGCAGCCAATATAAGCAGAACTATTTTACAAGCATTTCCAGAGCAATATGAAGTCTCTAGGTACACACGTTGCTATCCCCACATAAGCAAGATACAAAACAGGGGTGCGTCCGATATGAAAAGACCAGAAAGCTATATTGCAAAAGAAATTATGCACTCTCCCTGTGTGTATCTGCAAATACAAGCATAGCAAAACCAAAAACCACCAACCAAAAAAACCAAAACAAGACACAGATCTTTTATGGGTTGTTTTGTGCTTTTCTTGACAGTGATCTTTTCCAGCGCATGTGCTCAGGGTATTCTGGTGAATGCATTTCAACGCCATAGTCCTCATACTCGTCCTCTCTCCTTTCTGACTCCATAGGTACTACAAAGGGTTCACCTTCAGGTTGATAGGGTCCACTTTCAGGCACATATGGTTCTGGTTGAAAATAGTTGTCCGATTGAACATAATAGTTATCGCATGTCTTTGAATCCACAAATACAATGAAGGTTAGTTTGTCTACATAATGTTAGTCCAATCTTATTTCCATATAATAAATATATAAATTAATAGTTCACTGGGGTGTTTTTCTCTTTTGTTCATTAATAGTCTTTGGCAGTAAAACAATAAAATTTTAAATTAATTTTAAAAGGTTTTGTATTTATAATACACAAAACATTGCAGAAAGAGTCTTAAATTATGCAAGGGACCAATTATTGCAGAACTAAACAAAAAAAAAAAAAAAAACACAAAGCAAATCAAATTAAAATATTATTTTACAGCTACTTTGGTAAATCCAAGCACTGGGCTTTATTTTAAACTGTGTAATTAGTAGAAGACATGAAGCAGGTAAATGAACAGGTGGGTTTGGCATACACTGATTTTCTCTAAGAAATGGGAAAGTGTAGACATAACTATCACCAGCGGCAATATACAGTACATGTCATTTTCTCGTGCTGTTCCTCGTAACAAACCGAGTTA
Source organism: Nestor notabilis (assembly GCF_000696875.1). NCBI lineage: Eukaryota > Metazoa > Chordata > Aves > Psittaciformes > Psittacidae > Nestor > Nestor notabilis. Next base: position 69,655 of record NW_009910501.1, read on the forward strand.
CAGCTGGTGCTTCAGGAACACCAAAAACTACAGCAAAACAGAAGAAAAATAATTATAAAACTTTGGTATTTATAACTGCAGTTACAGAATCCAACAAGATAACATATGAAAAAAAGGCTCATGCCCCGATTCTGACATGTTGGTAACAAGCAACAGACAGGCAGATTTCATAAGTTGTCAAAGATGTTATTCCAGCTAATAGCAAGCAGCAGCAGGCTTTTATGCAAAAGCATCACATAGAGTTGTTAACAGATTTTAGTGGATACAGTCCCATACAAATCATTTACAAGCCACAATTAGTTTACTATTTACATAAGTCGTTTCTCATTTACCAGGTTAAGTCTGTCTCTTCTAACGGCATTACCTTTGCTGGTTAGTAGTTTTATAAGCCTCCTTCACCACTAAGGCTTTTGATGGTCTGGGTCTTTTTTTAAAAAAGAAAGACTGTCTATTTTACTATTGAAATGCAACAGGATTAATGAACTGACATCACTGTCCTTTATCTCATTAACAAGTTGTGTTAGTAAAAGGAATCTCCCCATTCTATGAGGCCAACATGGTTCAAAAACCATATCCGTGGTGAAATATCCATACGGACTCATTTTCTAATAAGCACGTGCGCAAACATCTCAGAAACAGGATTTTCATGTATTCAAACTGTAAGCAGCACTGGCGACTTAGAAAATGTGTTAGCCGAAACCTGAAATAGGTCAAAGATGATGTTAGTCTTTTAAAAAGTCCATCTGATGTGCAAAAACATACTTTCATTCAACTAAATACATAACAATTAAGTCATAGGCATATATTTATATATGTATACATAGCTGTCTACTAGAAAGGAGAACACTTATGAGTCACAGGTACGATTTTCTTTTTTTTTTTTTTTCATTTAAATAAGAATTTTGTGTGAGATCTGCACAACCACCCGGCTTTTAACCAGGAGCACTGAGTCTGCAAGTGTGTACATATATATATATATTTTTTTTTTAATTATTTTTTCCTTTTCATGGGTACATGCACAATACGCTACAGCAAACCATATCCAATAGTAGTATCACATACACTAATTTTGAGATGTTGCAATGCATACATATTAATTTGTTAACAACACTGTGGTCCTGCAGGATCCCCATGTTAAAATATATTCGAAACTTTCCAGTCAGAAACTGACAGCCGCTGCGACCCTTTATTTTGATTCCAGAAGCAGCCTACTGTTTTGAGCTACATCACAAAGGGGAAGGCTGATATGACCCAGGGCTAATCAGAAACTCCATGGTGCTTAACGTGCTAGAAATTGTAGGACAGTGGTTGTTTTCAGTTGTCTATGCTGTATAAATGAATGCATTTCATTTGTGGAAAATTTTTATTTCAGGTATTAATTTTGTATAAATAATCCTGACATTGCTCAAAAAGAGACACATGGAAATTGCCAACCACAGCATTTTTTTATTTTTCAAGAGAACATGGAGAATTCAGCCTTGTTCTGAAGACGATTGGAAGGTGTGGGGATGAAGGGGAAAAAAGAAGAAGAAAAAATGGTCACTTAAATCCTTTGAGCAACATTATCAACTACTAGCCATCTATGTTTAAAAAAATAAAACAAAACCCCTAAAATATTTAGTTACCACTTCCTATTTAAAGCAAACATAAAATCAAGTAAATCAAGGTCCAAATGACTGCTTATATACTTGCACATTACAATGAGGCAGGCCTGCTCATTGCAACCATTTCCTCCTGATTCAGTAAGTCCAGGCTAGCAGGACTGTCTCATGTAAAGCAGCTCAATATGAACAGCCACATCTGTGAAGGCTATTTAAGGCAAGTGAAGTTGTTCATAACCTACCTGGGAATCCTTGGCCATTGTAAGGGATGCTAGCACATTGGGATGAATCACAATATCCTGGCGGTCCTGGGGGACCTCGAATACCCGCATTTCCAGGACGACCTGGTGGCCCTGGTGGTCCTCGTGATCCTGTGGAGCCTGGTGGACCAGTTCTAGATTCTCCCTGTGGACCTAATTTTAGAATTGAAAGGTTGGGAGGTTGTTCTCTTTAAGAGCTAGCTTGACCAAACAGCGAACATTACTGCTGTCTAGACTACACAGACTAGGTTATGTCTTTGGTGAGAAAGCGCTTGCACTTTGCTGCTATATGGGGGTCAACAGAAAGACAACCAAAAGAAAATTAGAAATATGACTCATCATTAGTCGCTTCCCTGTGTGTGGCTTATTTAAGGATTTATTCACAGAAACTGATTTAGTAAGGTTTGAGCCAAGTGAGAAACATCAATGAATTCTCTGGTTTATTTCCGCTCTGTGTGAGATACGACGATCTCAAGGGAAACTACTAGATTAGACAAGCACACTGGATTTCAATTAAAATATAGGAGTACATTAATCCTGCTGCCCTGTGGCCCCAGGATAGATGAGGTAATGTTTTTCTTGGAACTAGACTTATTATGGTTAGCAGAAAAGTAAAGTTCCAAGTAACTGGGGCTACAATTTGCTGCAAGCGTCTTATGGGTCCTGTAATGGAAAACCATTTTACCCTAGTAAACTACAAGCAGAAACAAATGATGCAGCTGATTTCTGCCAAGGCATCAGTGAACAAAATCACATCATACAGTGGTCAAATCATCTGACTCTGTTATCTTGAAACTCTGCATCTGGGAGTATTTTGTAGTCCAGGGGCAATTTGTAGTTCTGTAATCACATATTAACCTGTGAAAAATGGAACTAGATACTTCAAAAGTATCATCTGATAACACTTATGAAAACATCCATCAAATATTTGAACAATGTACTTTCATGAAATACATTTTCACACAAGGAAGCATGCCAGATGAAGAAATTACAAAATAAACACTTATTAGCCACATCCAAAAATCTTCTAACTTACTCTTTTTTGTACAGGTTTCCAGTAAACTCTATTACATGACAAAAGCATGTATGTTCAGCATATGTAGTCTGGTTTCCTATGAAGAAATTTTGTCTTTTTTTCTCCTACTTTTCCGTAATCTAATAAAACAAGAAATATTTACCAGGTGGCCCTGGCAAACCTCGTGGTCCTTGAGATCCAGTCCCTCTTTCACCTTTCTCTCCAGGAATTCCTACAGAAACAAAAAAAAAAAAATTAAAAAACCCAAAAACCACATCAACAACTACTTCTTGCTCTCTCATGGATATTAATATTTATTTCCCACTATTTAATGCAACAAGGCTGGTCAAACTTTATTTAGTACAGATGTTCAAATGTGCATTTGGGAAAATAATTTGGATATAAATATATTAACCTAAAAATAAAGTAGGATGCAGAGGTAATTTAGTGTGAACAAAATTTCTCAGACCTACAAAAGTCTTTGAGATACTTAAAACAACACAGAACCTTATTATTTTAAGCTAGAAATAGGAAGGTATTTTCAAGCTTGCATACTTTTGCTACAAAGGATACTTTATATTTTCTTAGAAACAGTTATGATGAAATAAGTTTAAGAAAGCAGAATTCAGAAATTCATTCTTCCTTTTTTTTTCTACTCTGTTTTAAAGTTTATATTAAAATACATGCTAGAAAACACAGCACTGAGTTCATGCTACAGTAGAGTAGCAAAGGCCACAACATAGTACAGTCCAGACACCCCATGTCATTGCAGTGATCCAAGGTAGTCATAAAATAGGTTTACCCATATAATAAAACTCAGTTCAGAGTTGCTTCCCTCCTTCAGAGTACTGCAAAGAGCCAAAGATGTAGACCTAATTCTTTCAACTCCTACTTTTTCTTCTTGGTAATGACTCATTTTGTCTCTTTAGTGAGAGTTCTGTTCTGCAGAGTTGTGTTACTTCAAACAGCCTTTCAAGATGTAGCTGGTTAGTGCCAGAAGAGTTCCGAGAACATTCACTTTCCTGGGATATCCTGTGGAAGCCTGAGACAGCAGCCAAAATGCTATACCACCTTGTGTTTTATGAAACATGAGCATGGGGAGACAGAGGAAAGCACTGATGTAATTAACCTTGTCCTCCAGCCTCATGCAATCCAACTGACCTAACAGGCTACTGCTAGGTGTGGGCTTCCACGTCTGACATGGTAAAGGGATGAGACTGCTCCTCTGGCAGCCTCTGCACTATGTCCACTGTGAAATACACAGCTGCCTTGGAATTTACCCACCTCTTTCACCGGGTGGTCCTTGGACCCCAGGAGGTCCTGGGAATCCTGGTCTTCCCCCAGGTCCAGGCTCTCCTCTAGTCCCAGCAGCTCCTGGGGGACCAGGTGGTCCCGGTGGCCCTGGCTGGTTACGGTTTGAATAATAATCATTTGGGATTTGATTCAGCATTTGATTGAACCTGCTCATTTGACCTTCAAAAAGAAAGCAAAATGGTTCAATAAGTTTTGTGAAATGAGTGAAAGTTTTTTATCATAGTGGGAAGAAGTAGCAATTCATCTCTCCTCATTAAACTCTGTCCTTGTCCCTATTCAACAAATTAGTGGTGAACTAGCAGAGGTGAATTAGGAAGACATAATGTGAATGTCTGATAATAAAACACATCACAAATGGAGGAGGCAGGATAAAAAGGAAAGGGGCTTCTAGAAGCCAGTAACATTAATAAAAACTAATTTTAAAGCAATTAAAGTCACAAAATAAGCCTTTGTTTACAGTACTCTTGCTCTTAGAGTTCTAATTAGAAGTTATTTTTACTCTGAAGAACAAAGATGACTTGTTACACTTCTAAAAGTTAAGTACCACATTTCTATGTACTTTCAGAGCTCTGAACCTACGACAAACACAGTACAACTTATTCAGGTAAGAAATAACAGCGCACAGTCTATAAGGTCACTTTCTTAAGCCTGTAGGATGCATAAGCTTGTACCTATATACCTCTGCATATAGGCAAATTTAATTTCCAAAGACAGGTGTCTGAATAAAAGCAACAGCATTGTGAAGCAATGCAGAAAGGAGCCCTTAATGGGTGGCCATATCTAGCTCATTAGTGTAATGCACCAGTCTTAGCATATCCCTGAAAAGATGAGCTGAATATGAAAAAAATAAGGCTGTTATGTTCAAAAAAGAGATGATAAAAGATCTCAGATACATCCTTATTCATAAGTCTAAAACATTCATGAATGTACTTTTCTCCCTCTGTGCTAGCTCACAGACTTACTTTAAATAGCAGCCATAATAGACATACACTGTCGTCCTCTCTGTGCACAAACACTCTTAACGATCAAAAAGGTATATCTGTTTACATGAGTCAGAACTTACTCTTATTATAGAAACAATATTAAGAACAATTTATGGCCACATTTGTCTCCATCTTTTTTGGCAGATCTACTGATAGTAAAAGCACTGCCTCAGGGACAGAGAGAAAGACTCTGTAAAGAATATTTTCATGGGCTGCAGAGCTGCACTGTGTGGCAGCAGAGGACTGAAATTCAATCTGGAGTGCTTCTCCAAATAAATATCATTTTTACTTGCATAGCACATCTGATTCCGTGCACAGTATTTACCCAACACTCATCTGTCTTTTCCTGTTAGGAGTGAGTATCCTTTTTCTCTCCGATTCCTTCCTTCTGAAGATAAGACATGTTTAATGAGAAAATGTATGCTGATTTTATACAAAGATGAAGTAATTTTGGACCAGACTGACTAAAGGAAGGTCACCTTCCTTGTACAGACTTTCATGTGTATTTCCAAAGGTCACAGGTTAGTTCATGATCACGCTAGCCATCTGGATCTGGCAAAGATCTAGTGATATATTTTTTTCCACTAGATCGCTGGCATTGGACAGCTAATCAGATCACTCAGGCTCTTGCTATACTCTTTGGCCAGTATCCATCACCTTAAATTTAAAACATTGGTTTCTGTTTTTACAAAGTAGTAAATTACTAGAATGAGAAACAAAGCAAGCAACACTGTTTACCATTTATCAGTTGTTCACAAACTTGTCTTGCAACTGCTCGCATCATGTTCTGAGAAGCAATGTCACCCTAAATAATCAAAACCAAAGCAAGTGATATATTAGTAAGCATCTGTGCTTCTAAAAATATAGTTTTTGATTAAAAAATCTGACAAAAACTGACTTTAAGAAGACTTACTCTGTCACCTTTTTCTCCCTTCATTCCAGGTGCACCCTAAAATAAATACAGTAAAAATAAAGCAACTGAAGGATTATTATTATTCCACCTCACCTATAGGTTTGAGACATGCAACTCTAGAACACATTTTGGCTCATTCTGGAAGACAGATCTGGTCCTTGAACTTTACATTTCAAAGATGCTAAAGCAGATGCCAGAAAAACAACAGACAAACAATGATCTTTTGTGTATGAGCAAACACACTGACAGATGCAGAATAGAAAGATCTGCAGGAAATATTCAAAGTGGGGCCAAAGAAACTGACATATTCTGATACTGAAACCACACTGGCAATTTGAAAGTTGAATTTTTAGCATTACATTTCTTTAAATGGTTAATGGTCTTGTATGAGTTATATATGACTGTTTAATTTTAAGTCTTAAGCCAACTTATCATTAAAGAAGGTAAGATAGGAAGAATAACGTATGTCTAGGAAGGGTAGCTGTCTCCTTGAACCCACAAGAAACAGACCCTGTGTTAAGAGATGGCACATAAGATGGAGACACCATTAAGTACTTATTCTATTTATAACAACTTTCTTGCTAATTTTCAACCATTTCTAGTGTTATAAAAGTCTCGAAGTCTTAGCTTAAGCTGCTTTATAATTATTGCCAACTGCCAAGCGCTAGCTTCTGCCTAACAGCAATTCCCATTTGCATTTAAATGCTTTAGTGGCTGTGAGTTTTTTGGTTTTCAAGAATACTATGTAAGAAGCGAAGCAGAAGGACTGATTCAAATTTTTATATATCTATATGTCTATGGCTGGAAAAACATCAGGTATACTTTAAAGATTTTTTAAATGCTGAACTGGAGATAGCACACACAGTCTACTCTGCAAACAAAATTCTGTGTGCACCTCTCATACAACTCTTTGAGATTTTAGCCTTATGTTTGCATTCCACTGCTAGCAAAATAAAACATCAAGAAAGAGGAAACCGTACTTTCCAAAGAAAATGTAATGACAATGCTTGTTATGATGGATTTTTAAAGATTTTCAAAATAGACAGCAATGATCTCAGAAGGATGTTTATAGCTTACTTTGGTCTATTTGACATGATTTTGGCCACAGCAGACGTTGCAGATTCCCATTTGAAATAAGCAGAAGATTAGAATCACAATCATGTGTTTTAGCCACTAGATGACTCTGAAAAATCTGAAAATCTGTAGTATTTTAAAGCTATTTTTTAATTTCGATATCAAAATTAAAAAAAAAAAGCCCCACCAGAAAAAAGAAAACAAAACAAAAAAAAGAAATAGAAACAAAACCAAACCCCTATATTTACTGCAAAACTTGCTTAGGAAACCACCATCAACAGCACTTCCAATGCTCTTGAACCCTCACTGAAACAAATGTCACATGCATGCTAAATTCCAGGACAGTACAAACAATACTTTGACCATAACTATGGCTCCTGCAGTATCCAGTGTGAGTTTTACGGGTGACTAGTAGATGAAGAGTTAGGACACAGCTGAGTCCTTCTAAAAATGCACTGTAAATTCACCTGCCAGAAATGTGTCTAAAGAGCACAGGATCTTTGCTAGTTAAGCTGAAAGAGGCTAGCATGAGTTTAAATGGATTTTCACATGTAGCCAAAATTACTATTTGAACTCCAAGGCATATTTCAGAGGCGAAAGACCAGTATAGTCATCTGATGCTCTGCATTGCTTTCCACATACTAACACATTTTAAGTATTACCACTTTTTTACATGGTGGTATTTCTTTAAGGAGGATTTCTGTTTGTCACTATCAACAAAGCAAAGGCTAAGTGTGGGCTGCAGTTGTTTTTCATAACATTCCTACAGTACCCACAGTTAATTTCAACAACACAAGACAACGAATCATTCCACTGAGGTCACAAAAGATACAATTCAAATGCAGTGGCACTGTTTCATAGACTTCTATCAAGGTCTGGGGCAAACAAATTCCCATGGAGTGCATTAGGGTGTGAACCTAGTATGCTCGCTGAGCTTCCTTCCAGCAGTGTTGCATTACCCATGACATGCTACAGAAAATATGAGGCAGCTCATCCATCACTGAGTTAGGTAGTTGGCATACAGTACATTAACATCACACATGACAGATTTTTATGCAAAATTAATTGTACAGACTCAAATGAAAGATTTAGAATGACGATGACATAAATGTGCCACTGGAATAAATTATGCCACCCATCAATTACTAATATGTATAAAATATACCCATCAAAATTACAAATATTCTTTCCCTTCTGAGTACATATTTATAATATCTGCTCATTGTATTTTCATTTTTCTAAGGCTTTCATAGTACAACCTCATGATGTTTTGACAGGAAGCAAATCATACAGTATTTCTTCTTGTTTACACTAGGTAAGTGCAAGCACTAGAAATCAGATTTCTGGTCTACTATCCTGACAATATTCTAATAATTACTTAAAATGCCATGTTCCCACGAATTCACTTGCTAGAGCATTCACACAGCAGAACTAAGAGACAAGAAAAAAAAAATTAAGCAAATTTAAAATGTTCAAACCCTATATAGTGTTTCTGGAAATGTTTTTGCTGACTAGCCAAGTTCAGACTGTCTTCAGCCACAAGTGATGTTGGTAAGACAAGAGGGTGCTCTAGTAACAAAAGCACAACACTGCTCAAAAGTATTGCCAACAAAGGTCCCCAAACTAGAAAAATGCTAAGGCAATTCTTTAATTATAATATGAAAATTGTAATAAAAAATATAATAAAATATATGATATACAGTCAATTTTACAATTCACTGAAATCGAATGAGCATCATTCTTCAATTTGTGACCTTGCTAAGATGGATTCAGTTTTATGACTGGAAATCTATAGGTTATTCCAATCTAACTTTAAAATTTGAAGATTAGAGGTTGACTGTTATTTTTAGAGGTTGACAAAGTTAATTTTCCACCACCTGGGTATTTTAGAAATATGATTTACAAAAAAAAAAATTTAACTGCAACTACTGAATTACTATTTGCATCTTCTTCCCACTTGGTTATAATTCTTCTTAAGTTTCAGTTTATTTCCTTTTAATAGACAAAAACGTGCAACTTAGCCAACTGCTTGCCAGCACTTTGAGAAGCAGCAGCTGCCGCTGACATTCTTTTTTGTTGATATCCTGCAATGAGGGAGTCACTTGAGGTCAGTGTGAGGAAAGCTAGTTTATGCTGCCTGTGGGATTTTTCTGAGCTGTGGGATGCGGGCTGGGGCTGCAGCAAAGTTCTATGGCTGAAGGAGGACAAAACTAAGGAATTTTTGCTATTTTTGCTTTAAAAGATAATGTACTCAATTGTTTTCCTCAAAAGAATGTTTGCTCCCCACAAGAACCACCAGTTCGTTACTCCCAAAGCAGCAACTTTTTGAGACTTCGTCTAGGATGTCTGTATGAATGGATGCAAGGTCAGTAAACACATGGCAGTAGAGAACAGAAAATGCTCAAAACCCACATTTAACTACCAACAAAAGTCTCCCTTATGTGCTTGGGATTACCCTTTAAGGGTTTTCACATTGTATTTGGTCCTGGAGGCATCAGTCTAAATCCTGGGGATTTTCTCAATCAACAAAGTCAGACCCTGTTGTCACGAAGTCTGTCTTATAAACGAGACAGCTATACCTTAAGATGACTTAGTCTGTCCACTCATCTGTTGCCATTTTCACTCTTACACCTATAAAACAGCAATACTGGAACTTTTCATTTCTGATAGTCCAAGATCTTGTATTTCCTATTACATTCATTAACAGAAAACATACCAGTTTCTTCTTAAGCCAATATCTTCTTCTAGTTTAATGACTTTTTCTTACCCTTGCTGGTTGTTACCCTATGATATGCGTACAGACTACTACCAAATTCTCAGTCTCTGAACAGACAGAGAGAGAGAACAGATATTTTAGCCTCCTTAAGAATAGCCAGTGCCTAATTCTCAATAGATTACTGACTCATTTGTATTCTTACAGTTCCTTTTTCAGTCATTTTTCTACTACACTGAAAAAAACCACCTAAATTTCTCTTGGAAGTACTTATAAGCAGATTAAAAAGTCAGATTTCCTATTTCCATGAAAATTCAGTTAGCACTTCAAGTATCAACTTGTTCTAGTCTAAGTACGCATTGAGGTAGAGGAATGTTTACAGCCACATTTGTGGCGTGGTTTGCCTCATCTTAGCACATTAGTGGTATTTAATGCATCAGGAAAGAGCTCCAGCTGACTGCAGCCAGTGGGAATGTTTTCACACCAAGGCTCATCATAATTTGCATGTAACTGTGCATCTTTTGTCTGGGGTGTAACGTTCGTTGCTTTGCAGGGGTCTTTCACCTGAATTGTGCTTCAGAGTACCAGCACTACAGGCTGTTCAGGTAGAAATAAAAATGACAGGATCTGGTCAAAAATTATTTACTTCTTGTATTTATCAGAGGAAAGCAAAACCTTACTACCTTTCTCCAGGGCAGGAAGTTACAAATTCTGGCAGGCCTGAACTATTTATTATTCATGACACTGCAAGTTGCATTTGGCCATCACGCCACACCTTTGGCAATTCTAATGCTGGACACAAAGGAAAGTGTTGAAATTCTGTCCACCAGGAATCTGGTAAAACATCTGTGCAAGGTCCAAGCCAGAATTCCTGAGAAACATAAGAAATGGTAAATATGATGCACAGTGTCCCACTACATGAAAGTGCAATTACTGGAGGAGAGTAGAATGTACTTCTAACTGAAAGCAGCTCTTAAGAGTAGAGTGTAGGAGAATTTACAACTTAGGTGTAGTGCTTGGACAGAGGCTGACTGCCTTGCTTTGCAAAAGCACTGAAAGTGGGCTTGTAGCCAAATTTCCTTCTATGCACATTATTTACCTACAGAAGATCTTCACTGCTGAACTGGGTCAGCTATCCAGTGTCCCAGGTGAAAAAAAACTTGGATAGACCTGATAGTTGAAAGCTCACTTGTGAACAAATCACAGCATCTGACCTGGCAGGAATATCACATTAGCAGTGTATGTCTAAAGACAGCAAAGCTTCAGTGTTTTCCTAAGACTCTGTGTCTTCTACTGCAAGGAGAAATGGGATTTACAGGCTGGGAAACACAGACTGATTTCAGTGTGTGTATGAGAAAATGACCCAGCTTCCAGGTGCTCTCCTGGGCACTTCCACTTTGTAACCATCAAGCTGCACAGCCTACTACATATTCTTCCAAATTATCCAGCTGTTGTATACACAATGACATTGAAGCAGGATGGAAAATTCTGACTGATTGCCAGACATTAAGTAGACGTAATGAATGACTTCTCATTTCAATTCCTGTCTCCACTCCTGACTCAAACATAATTTCTCAGAGATTCTATAAATGAATCAGTTCAAATTTCTCCTGAAACTGTTGGTGGGAGGCAGCACCTCCTGTTCTTTCTCCCTCTTCAGGATGCACTTTAAAGGTTTGAACAGAACTCACAGCAACCACCCCCAAATAATTTTGCAATTACATTGTAAAAGGCACAAAATATTTGCAGAACAGTAGTGATTGTGTAATATTATCAAAGATTGTCCACCTTCAGCAGTTTACCATTTTTTTACTACACATACGCACACACAAATATAAAGACCTTCCAGTCATTTTGCTGACCTAATTCTTCATGCTTATACAGTGTAGGAATATATGTCTTGGCACATAATAGCCTATGATCTTTTGAGTGGAAACCAGAGACCACAATTTCCAGCCCCAGCTATTAAACTCAGCAAAATGGCATACTGTAAAAATAAAATTGTTTGGAAAAAAAAAAGGCTTGCGGTCTTAGGTCAGCTCCACTGTATTAACCACTGTCATAAGTGCAAGACAAGTATTTAAAGCAAGAAGTCTCATATTCATCAGAAAAATGTAATTTTAAATTTGATACTGTAAGTGTATCATTATCTTACTGGTGTCCCACGGTCTCCTGGCTTTCCTGGTTTTCCACTTGGGCCAGCAACTCCTGGAACTCCTGGGGCACCCTACAGCAGACAACATGTAATGTGAATTGTGGAAATCTAGAACTGCGTAAGTGCTGATAAGACACTTGTTATTGTATTGAGTGCACAGCAATAGTGAAAACGAGGCATATCATCCTCAGGTTTTTTTCTATTAGGTACATATCAGGCTTGAAAACTTTCCTTTAGAAAAAAAGTAGGGTTTTTTCTTCATGGAAATGTGTCCTTTTACATAACACCACAGATTAACAGGCATTTCTGAATCTAAAGAGTCAGTGTCTATATGTTTTTGGTATCACTCTTACTGACAGATTCCTAAAGGAGTACAAGACAGTTTGGCCTTCTAACTTCATCTAGCAGATCTGTGATCCATGTAAAGTCCTCAACAAGAAGTCCGTAAAATTCATTCTAGTGATACTAGATAAATATGAACAAATGAAAGACTAGTGTTAGGTTATGTGACAAAATCTCACCTGCACACCCACAAAGGAGCACAAGAAAGACAGTTGTGGGAGAATGGGGGGAGCCCATATAATGCCCTGTCCTGGAGACTCCTGTCTATAATTTATATACACACCAGTTATATTTAATACCTGGTGTAAATGTGTGCTCTGTTTGCATATGCTTACGAGGAATACATCTTCCACCTTGCTACTGGATGGACCTGATTACATGGAGCTGCAGCAACTTGCCTATCTCAGGCTGTCTGATACAGCGTAAGTTTTTCTCTTAACACCAGCACCTTTTCTAACATGGTCCCACGAAACACAATGAAGCAGCTTTTTAAGCAAAAACTAATCCACAAATACTCTTGTCAAGAAAAATTTGTCTGAACAGAGTTTGGCTTTGTTTTGTTGTTTTGTGGGTTTTTTTTTAACCAGAATACAAGTAATAAGCTGATTAGTTTTAGCAAATCTAGCTATGCATTTACAGATCATGGCTAAAGTATTAGATTAACTGGTTCTTCCCTTATTTACACTGGAAGAAATCAGTTTCAAAACTACTCTTACGAATGTTTGTGAATACATGCTTTATGCAGCTGACTGCTCACCTTTTAATTAGAGTTTCACCAGATCCATTTAGGATATTAAAAAAAGGATCCATTTCATATTTGACAGAAATTAAATGTTGATGTGGTTCTCTCTTGGCTCAGTTCTCTCAGTTCTCTTATTTCAGAGTATATCAAAGACAAAATTATATTTACCGCTGGTCCTGGTGGGCCTCTGGGACCTGTAGGACCATCTTTTCCTGTGAAACCCTGTTCAAAAATAAAACCATGGTTAGAGACTTGTTTAAGACTGTAGCCTGATTAAAATGGCCTTTAAAATCATGTAATTGCAACTCCTGGTTACTACTAGCATGTATTTTCAAACATATCCACAATATAATTTATAAAAGTAACTATCACAACTAATGCTGTAGAAGGCTATGGAACAGAGCTTCAGCCAATTTAGAAGATGTTCAGCTGCTGCTGATTAACTGAAGATAGCATGAGTCTCAACATTTTTAAGAAAAGGAATCGTTGCTTTATCCAGAGAAGAAAGATCTCCCATTTTGCTGTTCTCTCACTCACAGATTAGCTGGGAAATCTGAGGTTTCTGTTTAAATGAAGAACAACCTCCATCTGATACTTTCCCTGCAAGAAGAGATGCTGAGAAAACCCATTTCAATAATGTAACATAGCATACACAAATTAACATTGGTGGTCCATGGTCCACTAATGACCCACCAATCCGATAGTATGCTTTTTGGCAAGTGGCTACCACATGGTAGTCTGTTTTCATTCCCAGCCATCAAGTCCCACCACAGAACATAACTATAAATGCATATCTCAGCTATTAATTTTGACTGTAAAGGTAAGTCATTGGTTCAGTCATCTCAAAGGTGATATGCCACTGTGAAGACAAAAAAGATTTGCATATTTGACCCAAAATTAGAAGAAAGGGATGGCGACAGCTCCACTCCACAATTAAATACTTGTGTGCATGCTCTTCATTATGAAGGAGTTTCAGAGTTCCCCATTCAAACAAAAGTTCTTAGCTCCAGATAGCCAAAAGTTAAGAAGCAAACTTCACCTTCACAGTAAGAATGTCACAGCTAGATTCTTTACAGGTATGATATCTCCCAGACATTAAGGCAACCAGAGTTTTCAAAGGGATCCTGTGCAGCAGCAAGAGTATGTGGAAGACAGCAAGACTAAGCACCTCAGCAGAGCTCTGCTCAGTGGACACAGAGCTCTATAGAAGCAGTGCTCTATAGGAGCAGGCATCTAAGAACCCAGTCAGGAGAGTAAGCAGTGCAATTTTTATAGAACCTACCTGGCTAGCCTATGGCTACCTGGGGAGGGTTTCACTCCTAGATTTTTCCAGTCCTTCCACTTTTACCTCTCAAAGCAAGATACTGATAAAAGGACTCCTTTTGAAAAAGCATTTGAAAACAAGTATGACAAAGAAAGAGGTGTGGGGAAGGGCAATGGACCAAAACAAACAAAATAATCCCACCAAAACTGTTACTTGGTCTTTTCAGAGTTAAACTGAGGAAATCTTACCCTTTCTCCTGGAGGTCCCATTGGTCCAGGTGGACCAGGTAAACCTGGCGTTCCCTAGAGAGGAAAGGAATGATAAACTGTATCCATGACAGAACAAACATCACTGCTATGCTAACCATCTGACTATATATACACACATTTAAATATTTAACTGTCTTTACTTAAATGCTTTTTTTTGCATTTAGGAGAAATCATTTATTATATATACATGATGTAAGAGCCTTCACCCTCACTCTACTTTTTACTTGCATTTCCTTATTAGCCCATAACTCAACTTCAAAACCAATTTTCAGTACTGTTCACATAAAACAAGTATATCTGGTTTACTGCCTTTACAAGCACGATTTACGATGTCAGCTCATCCTTTAACACTTGGTGCCAAAGCCTAGCTGCCGTCACCAATCATCTAAAGAAACAAAAATTAGACTCTTCCTTTATTATTCTTTCCCCCTCTATTGTCCTATTTTTTAACCTTCTGCTGCTATATTGTGCACATTCTAAATTCTCTGTTTCTCTTCCTTCTAGCTTCTGGGTAAAGAACAACCCCTAAAATTAAATAGGTAGGCTATATTAGAGAACACCTAGGGATAATTTCATTCAGCATTGTGTAGGATCAGTACCATTGTTGTAGGAACTGGATATTGAACAGCCTTGTATCATGTTGTCATGTTCTTCTACCTTTTCTGTCTAATCTCATCATACACTAAAATGTAGCATTGTTTTCTACAGGACATTACTACTCAGGGTTATAAGGACTAATAAAACCGGTAAAGAATACAAGGCCCTTGTTCCATGACTGACCTTACCTGATATATAAAACCAAATCCATAAGACCATTTAAGTATCTCCTATGTAGTCTTTCCATCCCCAGTAAAATCAAGGATAATAAAGTAACCAAGGAATGTTAGTTATGTCACCATATGTGCAGATCAATGACCTTAGATTATCCAAATCTGTCTGGTTTTCCAAAAAAAACCCCTATTTTTTCTCCTCAAAACCTAATCCTAGTTTAAAATATGGAAACCTGCAAGTAAGTGAAATGTAATATTGCTTTCTTCTTTCAGAAAGCATATGATTAATATCCCAAGACCATTTGACTTCCTAAAGTAGAAACCAATTAGACACCATTGCTGAAGAGGGGTTCAGGAAAGGTTCTGCAACCTTTATTTTAGGAAGACATTTAACTGCAGGTGATCGGAAATTGAGGGACCCTTCCTGGGTAGTTATCAGTGTACTTTTCCTAATCCAAAGGTTTGTCCCTGTACATTCACTACTGCCCAGATGGATATCTGGCTTCATTCACTACAGCTGTTCTTTCACTCTTGCTGTTTTGACTGGTTTACTATTTCCTACATTTCACATTCCTAAGTGTAAAATAATTGTGTTTCCAAAACTATTGCTTAGAAAGGTATAAGAAAAGTCCACAATTCATAGTGATGTCAAAGACAGCTGTGCAGCAGCCAGCCTGCATCAGGAACTGTGTGAAATGACATTATCTTGTCTAAGTGTCTACTTACCGATCGCCCTGGTAGTCCAGGCTGGCCAGCATCACCTTTCATTCCTTGACGACCCTATAATTTTCATAAATTATTGTTAGAGATTCTGAATTACAGTAGATGAGCAGAATAATACATTTGTGTAATGGACACAAAATATTTATGCAAGATACCTAAATTAAGGAATTCATAAGCCAAATATGTGTTATGGAATAAGATACATATACCTCTTAAAAGAAGCAATACTGATCTCACAAATATTTGCAAATGCAGGATGACTGGTTGACATTTGATAAGGAAGTGACATGTCTTCTCAGTAAGAGAAACTGATATCAAGGTCTTCATAGGCAGGAAAGCAGGGAAGGGTTACATGTTTTCTCTCAAACTCCCTTACCTTTCTCAACTGATGAACAGAGCTGTCTACACTCACCAAAGTTAAAGGCTCGGTCTTTTTAAAGTATCACTATTTTTCTCTAGCTTATGGTCTAAAAGCCATTACACATTTCCAGTACACAAGATGAAAAAGCACATAATGAAGCAATGCATTACCTTTCTCAGCTAGCTTGTATTCCACATACCCTACAGCCCTGTAGTATAAATGTATGGTCTGAAATCAGAAGAGCTAAATTTGACATACAATCTTTATTTTCCACAGTGGCTTGCATGATGCTCCATCATTAATAATTGTTGATGACACACAAATAATCAAATAATTTGTAAACACAGCCTACCAAAGTGAATTACAATTGATATGAAAAATGAAATTACATGACTCAAAAGTGGTCTATTGTAAACTAATGAGACTGTAAACTAATCCACCAATGTTGCTATTTTCATTCTTCAGAGGTTTTCAAACTGAATGTGACAAACACATGCATTTATTATTGTCGTGTTCTGGCATGCATTCTCAGTGTTGTTGTCAGGCTAAAGTCGAAAACACAGCACTGCACCAGTGACTAAGAAGGAGAAAAATGACTGCTACAGCAGAACCAGAACAATTATGTTCCACATGTAAAAGGAATGTGTTTGGCCTTTCTTGCTGTTTGGCACCTCTAGGTCATCTTGAAGTTTTTCCTCACAGTATATAACAAAAAAATAAAAAGCACCTACACTGATTAACAAAAGCTGTCTACTTTGTCCTTACAAAACACAAGGTGTACCTAATCTCTATCTTAAAGCACATTTTGTTTTCCATTTCCCAAATTACTTTACATACTGAGAAGCTAGCCTGGTTTCAAATGCAAAATGAGACAGCATGCAATTAGATACCAATTCTTTTTTTTTCCATAAGCTTTATATTTTAATCAAAAACTTAATAAAAAAAATCCTGATTATATTAACATCCAAGCTAAACAGAAAACATCAAAATTATATTCCTGCTTTTGGGGTGATTACTTATTAAAATATGGCAAAAGCAGTCAATATATTCAGAATGTAAACAAAGGGTTACATATGCTGTCGGCTATAAAAAACAGAATCTGGCGAAACTTCATCAGTGTTAATAGAATTGCTCTGGCTTTGAAGGCACGTATGTGAAATCGGAAGTAGCCTCTCACTAAAACATGTATGCTGTTGCCAAGAAAGCCCCCTAGTAACAAAGGGCTGTTTTGCATATCTAGATCTAGGCACCCATTGCCTCTCTGAACTTTCAGCTACTGATTTGAGCATGGAAAATAAAAGTTAGACATGTAAACCCCCAAGAAAATCTCCAGAGTAATATTGTGTGCTTAATTTTCCTGCAGCACAGTTTTATAGTTTTGAATCCTAGAACTTGAAAGATGCAACTCTACAGAAAAGCTGTGAAACTGAAAATGGAGTAGCACAATGTACATTAGAATGCTTAGACTCTGCCCCTTCACGGGCACATGTAACAATCGGGATAGAAAATGCAACTGTATTGAAAGAGACCTGCTTCATAATACTACTGCATTGCAGGGAAAAATGAACGTTAAGGCAAAGCTGCCACTCTCTTCCCAAGACTACCAACTCCCTATGGACAGGTCTGACCCCACACACTTTGCCACCCGCACTCAGAATGGCCACTCACCGGTTCACCTGGGATAGACAGCCCGTTGGGGCCCTGTGGACCTGGGGGACCTTGAGGGCCAGGAGGACCCGTCTCACCACGAGGACCAGGCGGCCCCTTGAAGCAGAAAATTAAAGCAAGATTGTAAATGGCAAACCCTGCTTAGATGTGTAATTATAAAATCCTTTGGGTTAGACACTTAAGGTAAACCAGAAGCCTGGAGATACATTTAAAACTTCAGAACAACTGTGGAAACACTTATTCAAGTGGCATACCCTTTCATAAGCTATTCCCTCATTCACATTGGCAGTCTCAGGCCAAAACACCTTCTGACAGTATTGAATTAGAAGTATAGCTGTCCCCTCTGTACGGAAGAAAGGACAACAATCCTGCAGGGTATTTATTAACACCCTGATGCATGTACTCTAGTTTGCTGATGTGCAGTCAGTGCCTTTGAGGCTGCATATATACATAGACTGTGTACATATAGTCTCAACAGGTAGGCTGCACATAAAAAACATATAGGCATATTTCCAAATAAATTTTTAATTTCCATTCTTAGCTCAGCATAGAATTAAACACAGTTCCACGCAGGTAAGCATGTAGTAACATTATAGATGCATTCCAGAAAGATACTTACAGATGATCCAGTCAAACCCCTTTCACCTCTGGGACCTTTAGCACCTGGGCCACCCTACATTGAATATTTGGAAAGAAAATGTATTTCATTCAGGGAAAGCAAGGGTACATCATACCAATGTGCATTTTGAATCTTCTTTATCACTTATATGAAAGCCTAAAGTTTTGAAGTGTATAGATCACACTACTAAAAAGAGTACTAGAACAGAAGATGCATCAGAAACTCAGTTAAACCACATCAGCTTCAGCCTTGACAATTCAGCCCATGAAAAATTATTGTCATCTTTGTCTCTGCAGATATAAACTGCTTCAATTTATATTCATCAAAATCTATGGATACCTCTCTAGTAGACTGGCAGACAACTTAACTGGACTTCAGATTCCTCATGCTGCATTTTTGGTAGCTTAAAAGTAGAAGTACTACTGGGCTGAGTATAATTCCTTTATATTCATACTAGTAGGAGGATATCCAACTCATAGATTGCTGTCTCTCCACACAAAAAAAGAGACTATAATTTGTTTCCCTGACTGAGTAAAGAATCTTTCCTTGGAGTGAAATCCTGACTCTGTATTCAGGAAAAAATATTTGCACAGTCCGTTAAAATATCTTGTACATGAAGTGCAAGACAGCTGAGATTGGGCCAGATTCTTTCAACCTAACAAACAATAAGTAGCTATTCACAGTGATTACACTGGAAATATGGGAAAAGGATTATTATGTAAATAAGTAGAGGTGGTAGGAGCTGCTCAATTGTGGTTTAAACTGAGATGAAAGGGGAACAGATTACCATAACATTATGGAGATGTTGATCTCTCTGACTGACCTTTGTCTCACAAAACCACAGATCAATAGAAAACTACTTCCATAAATCTAAAAATGACAAAATCTGTCGATTGCAAATAGTTCCTTACAGCTGGTCCAGGGGGTCCTGGAGGTCCCACACTGTCTTGAGTACAGGTACAAGCATTTGGAAGAGCTGGGCATTTTGCTTCATCTCTCTGAAAATACAATCACAACTGTTACTGTCATTTTAAAGAGAAGTATGCTTGATGGCAGCATATTTTTCTAACACAATAACAGCAAAATTTTCTATTATCCTGTTTTCAAGTACAAGTAAAACACACAACTAAACAGTGGTTTCCAAAAGTTTTTACAGGACCTTTCATATTTAGCCAATTTTATTTGTGAGCTATACAAGACACTAACAACAGATACACAGGTAAAATCAAATTCATATGCAATTTCTGTAGTTCTAATATTTATGTCCATTAGACAATCAGCTTGCAATAACAAAGAATAAACTAGTTACTTTTGAATGTTACTCTAAGAACTGGTTAAATTAAAAAAAAAATAGTACAGCTATTCCATTCATAATACCATTCATTGAAATACAAAATATAACTGACATTTTTTCCATCATTCCTAAGCAACTAGCACATTATAACATCTCCCTCAGACACAAAACTTTGAAATACAGTGTTGTCCACTGGCTGTTCTGACAACTCTGGTTTAGATTTGCTGTCAATATGAGATATAATACCAGGGTAATATTGATATTGTTAAATTTGCTATTAAAAATTATTTTCTGAATAGCTTCTGGTTCATTTATACTTACCATAGAAGGAAGATCACAGCATCTGTCTCTGCTAGTCCAAACTGGACTACATACAATGTCAAAATTCTGGATTTCTAACTGTAAAAGAAAGGAGGACTCTTGAAAGATATTTAAGATGTTATTTATGAAATCTAGTGGCATTATCATTAAATATTACTCCAAAACCAGCTTATCTCTAATGTAGTTTACATCACTTGGACATTCACTTCTTTTTTTGACACTGTCAGAAAAAAATGGTTTAAAATTAAATAATTTTATAAATATATAAAAATTTAGAAAATGAAATAAATAATAAAATATTTAAAACCAAGATTACGTAAGGTTACAAGAACTTCAAGCACTGATGCTTGCTCTTGTTCTGGGGTAAATATGTGACTAAAGAAATATTTTGCAATACTTACTTAATGAATATTACTGATGAACTTACACATTGTCTGAGCACCTGTGCACTTCAACATGAAATGTGGCTGAAAAGCTTTTGGACCAGCTCTAAGGACTGAAGTCTTTGAGTCACATACTAATTCAGATTCATTTATGGAATTTTCCACTGAGATTACCAAAGAAAAGTCTGCAAAAAGGCTGAAGTTGGGACCTAGGTAGACTGTACAGTAAAAAGGTTTCCTTTCTTCTTTTCACCCCAAGAGCTACGATCCTGTAGTTTGATACATGCAACCGAACATTTGATGGTGAGCACCAAGAGTCTTCTGCTGGTGTTAGGGTTTGCACATATGGGTCAGATTACAGATTTAAATCTTCTAATATGAAGTTCAGGTGATAGCATTGAGATAATTGATGTGCCCTTCATAGCAGCAGCCACTTTTTCATTATAGGCTTATAGATCATAAAGCCAGTGGGGATTACTCTGGTCACTTAGAGTAAGATACACCATAGGTCTTGACAGAAATAAATCCTATTCGTTGGAGAATGTCTTTTAAGAAAACAAAACAATATTAATTTAAAGATTTCCAACGATAGAGAATCCTCAGTAAATGGTTCCAATGACTAAATGCTCTCCCTAGCAGAAGAAAAACATTTCTGCTCTTGTTTGAATTTACCTGACTGCAACTTGCAGCAGTTAGGTTTTTGTTCTTGCAATTCTGCTAGAATGAGAAGGTATCAAACCCAAACTTTTCAGTTAAGTATATTGGGTCTTGAAGTACAGACACTTAAAATCTTTAAGTGCAATTCTGGTTTCTCAGCAATCTTAAATCTTTAATAACTTTCCTCAGAAAATTTCAAGGGCTTGCACTAATGAATGGATTAATATTTGTTGCTCACTGTTGCTGATCTCCGGTCGCCTTTTAGAAGTTTCCCAAGTATTTCATAGCCATCAGTTGTGATGTTCCCAGCCTCTTTAATTGGTTTTTCCAGTATTTCACTGCAGTCGATATAAATCTTAACATGTGACGAAGTTACAACAATATGGACCTGAAAAGAAGTTTAATGTAATACTTAGAAAAGGTACATAGGCATATTTACCTTACTACTTTAATATCATTTCACTGTTTAGGTAATACTGTTTTAAATTTTTCTTCCCAGCAATCGTACTATACTTTCAAATGGTGGAAAAAATCAGGCACAAGGAAAGCCTATGACATTAGTAGCCTCTCTAAAATGTGTTGAAGACCAATAAGATGTATACAGAAGCACAGCTAATACTATTTAATGTAATAGTTGAACTACAATGATCTATGTAATTGCTTTAAGATGGCATAAAAGTGAAAAATAAAAAGAATTTTTGAGAGGAAATTAATATAAGTTCTTCTTGTCCTTTTCTGATGGCTGAGGCCATCAGAACACAAAAGAGTTTTATGAGTCTGTGACTGCCCACTGGCTAATAAACTGTCTGTAGTTCAGAAGGTAGATTTAGATCCAAGGATTCAGGGTTCATTTTCCACAGATGACTCAATCAGAGGCATTAGTTGCATTAACATACAGAAAGTGAGCAGAGAAGCCTGCCCAGAAAAAGACAAAATCATGGAAGAAGCAAGAGAGAAATTTCCATGAGAAATTTGGCTACAAAAACATACCAAAATGAGGAGAAACAGGAAAGAAGAGGAAGAAATTAATTATTGGAAATAAGGGAAACCTAGAAGGGAGAAAAGAATGACTGTAGTAATGTGAGAGTACGTTTGCCAAGAGAACTAAGTGTTTGGGGAAAACACAGTAAGCCTTAAACAGAAGAACAAACAAAATTGAAGGAAAGTTTACCATTCCAAAAATTTATAGTACAGATGGTAAATGTTATGCAAGTGAATTTCCTACATTTCTGTGAAAACAAAACACATTCAGGAGTCTCCAAGAAAGAAACAAGGGTTGGACATTTTAAAAAAATCTAATATGCAGTTAATGGAACATCTTAAGGCAACAGAAAGATTTCAGTGGCTTTATATACCTTACATACTGCATATACTTATGTACAATATTATAACATCTATTTAATTGTTAAAATATCAACACAGTAAGACAAGCAGTAAAGAATCCTTGAAGTATGTATTCATCTTTTAAAGCTTCTGTTATCATACTACATAACCCTTTAGAAACATATTGCTATTTGATGACTGCTTAAAAAACTTGGCATAAAGTTGAAATAGAGATTCCCTTAAATGTCCTGAGTCAACAAGTGCCTCAACAATCTCCTGAGAATTTGTTCTTTTTTTCCATATTAAATATTTTCCCTTGAGGAATTGCCTCCTAGGCATCAGCATAGTTTATCTAAAACTCTTTAAACATTATGTATTTTATGTAATTGGAATTAAGACTTTTGAAACTACCCTCACTTTTTGTCATTCAAAATTCAGGTGGCATCACAGTTTAATTCTCAGTGCTGTGTATACAAATGGGGTTTTAATTATCATTCCCAACAGTGTTTCTTGACTAAATAAAAAATAATGAAAATACAACTGTGTCCAAAGTACAGTTTGGTACCAAACTTTCCACGAAATAAGTGCCATGCCAAAACTTTAAATTCATTATCATTTATACATCATATACTCAGTTATTTGATTATATGATTAAATTTTACAGATTAACTAATGCATCAAGCAGTTTAAACTCATCACATACGTAATTTACTAATTATGCAAGGCATCTAACATGCAAGTCCTTCTACTGGACTGAATTGAAATAAAGTAAATGACAACTGCATAGCAAAGGAATTTTCATTTGCAGACATAACTTTGGAGACATAACTCTACATCCAGTGCTGAATTAGAACATCAATTTGAAAATGTTCAAACAGCAATAACTGTCGAGTATTACCTATGTATCCAAAGAAGAAGCAATCCAAAAATAAGCAGAGGTTCCCTAAGTCATTGACTCAGCCAGCTAACTGCTGATTTAACAGAAGCTCTGAGTTCCAGCTTGAATCTCATAGTCCAGGTACAAATCTGATAAAAGCAGGCATCTAGTTTTTACTGTAGATAAAACACCTCTATTCAATCTTCTTACACTTTGTTGAAAACAAAATTTTAACAGAAAGATTCTCTTCAATTTTGAACACACCAATACAAAGCATCAATTCTGACCATTTTCAGTGCCAGAAGGCACTGAGGTTTTTAAGAAAGAAAACATGCTTTCATCTTTCTTGCTGGACCCCTCCTAAGATAAAGTTTTATGGTGTTCTGATCTACTGCAAAATGAACCACATCAGTAAGCTAAGCAAACTATTATCCCATATGTACATCAGCAGAAAGACATATGCTCATTATCAAATTTCCTGTAGCTAACTACTGTAAAACTGCAATCTAAAAGGTAGTATGGTAAGAATAAGAAAGTATAAGTCACCCATCTCTCCAAAACATTCAGTTATAAATTTAATGACTGTCTCAGGCAGTTAAGATTTTTCCTATGGGGCTTGCCAGATTCAACAGCTTTCACCATAGCTATGCTACGCAAATTGTTCGAGTATGCCAAAGTAAATTTCCCTGCACAGTTAGGTGTAGTTAACTGTGTTTCACTGAATGACCCAGTAAGTCATCAAATGAAAACCACAAAAATGTGTGATATTTTAGAAAACATATTCACACATTCTAAAGATTTGTCATTTCTTTGAAACTGGATGGTAGGAGAAATTGCAAAAGTACCTCTTGAAATGTGCTAATCTTACTTTCCTTCCTTCACACAGCTGAATGTACTGCTATCCTTTATTTTAGGAGCTAATCAACATGGCTGATACATAGGGCTTTCCCAGCTGTGAGTTGTAGAATCCCACAGTGGTATCATTAACAACCTGACTCAGCACTCAGTAATCATTCTGGAGAGAATCCAGAGCAGTCAGCTCGGTTACATGGTGAAAAATCCCAAATATGGCTCTTTAATCAAGGCTACTCCTGTTACTTCAGATACTATCAACACCTGAACTTTTGATTTCTTCCCAGGAAAAAAAAAGGGGGGGGGGAATGACACACTGCACTAAATAACTGATACATTTTTGCTTAGGAAATAGTCTCACAAGCAAAAATTCATAGTTCCAGAGCTTTAAGATAATTTGCAAATGGCTGTTAACTTCTGTACATTATTTGGCATTTTAGGATTGCTTTCTGTTCATATGTATCTAACTACTAAAATAATACATTTTATTTCTTAGTGGTTTTCCACCAGCAAGTGTAATTAAACAGTTATAGGTAACTGGTAGTATTGCTGGGGTTGCAGGTTGTTCCCCGTTTGCTGTGATAAATGATGAGTGCTTCACTGTAAGCGTTGTCAGATAATTCTGCTCAGCTCTATCATATTTAGAGGAACTACAAGAAAAAGTTAACTCGATGTCCGTGAAATTAGCAGCAGATACTTAAACCAGACTGCTGGCAGTACAGCATGTAGAAAGTTTCACACCACTGACTTAGAGAAGGGAAGTCTCAACTCACTGAAATCTAAAACAAGGCATGCCACATGCTGTTCTGTGTCTTCCTTCTTGGAGATGACTCAGCTTTTATACCAAAACAATATCTATGCTAGAGTTTACTGACAGTTTTTCTCACTCCAGTAGATTAACACATTTCCTTAAAATTCAGTTTTCCTTCCCAGATATTAAAAAAAAAAAAAAGGGGGGGGGCAAAAAGCCAAATGCCAAGGGCAAAATAGAAGCTGCCTAAAGCAGGCACAATCCAAACCTCCTCATAAGTACCAGTTACAAAGCCAATGGCATAAACGTTTCTTCATATATGCAAAAACAATTAGCCGTTAAATAAACTATAAAACAAGAATAATTGGATATAACAAAGAAGTAATTTGGGAAATTAACTTCTGTCAAATTCTGAGGAAACCAATAGCTTTTATATTACTGTGTGATTTTTGCAGTCATCTGTGTTTTAAACAGATGAAGTCACAATAGCTGGCACCAGCTACCTTTCTCTGTTTTCAGCCTAGCAGAGCTAGGTTGACAATGTGGCCTCTAGTATCAGCAAGTTGACAGAGGCAACCTCTTATCAGCATCCTTGAAGGAATGCTCGTAGTGATTAGTCATGAAGGAGAGAGTATCATAAAGAAAATACGTGTTATACTCTAGCCATATTTAGTCATCAGAAGAAAACTAAACTAAACAAGAGGGAGATAAATGAAAAGATGAGAATGTGCATTTCAGCTGACCAAAAATTTTGCAACTACAACTCACTTTATCTTAAACATATATACTTAACACAGAAAGAAAATATTTTTAAATTGTGTTTTAGATATATACATGTAGCCTGAGTCAAACACTTCCTGATAACTAGAGGTAAGGAAGCCTGGCAGGATCAAGTTTTTATAATTAGGTGCACAAAATGAGACAAAATGAGACAAGCAAGCACAAAACTATCACAATTGAAGACAGATGCAGTAACATGTAAGGATTTCACTAGCCATTTTGACAATTCAAAAAACACGAGCTTCATTGTAAATCAAAAAGAGATTACACAATCTCTTATGAGCTCTTTTCCATGATTGTTGTTTCCTCAGTTAACGTTACTTTGCAGTATTTTAGGCCCAGTGAATTTAAGCCAGAAATATATCAATACACATTCATACACACAAAACATCCATATACATGTAGTATGTTTTTTAAACATATGAATCTTATTCAATGTGCTATTCATCTCTAAAAACTGGTTTCCTGCCTTTATAAGTCAACAGCTACGTACTTTCTGTGGTTATATCTTCCTCCTCTCTGAATTATTTCAAACCATTACCCTACCCTCCAATCTTTTCTCACCACAACTGCTTTTTCTATTCTTGCTAGTTTATCTTTTATTTTTCCTTTTTCGCGTGTCAGGAATCAGGCGGTGACGTCTTGTTCAGATATATCCCCCCACTTTCACAATCTTGGCAAATCTTTTCCATCAGTTCAAAGAAGAGCTGTAACTTTGGAGATCTTGTTTTATATGATCTGTAAGTCTCTATGTCAATTTACAGTACAGTATAAAGACTGGTCACGGAGAGTGACTTCTGCTTGCTTATCTTTTTTTCAAAGAACACCACTTTAGAAAGCAAAATTCGTAATTTCAATCCTTTACCTTATGGAAACTTCCATAAAAGATTTTCTTTACGTCATCATTATCAAAAGTTACAGTTTGAACCTCTCCACTTGTATCCTTGTTAAAGAATGACAGCACTTTGCTGGCAGCTGCAATAAATGAAAATAATAAATTTCATTTCACATGTACTACTGAAAACACCACTTACAGATAAAATGTAGCATATCACTCAATTGGGTAAACACAGGTTATATGGGTCTTAATGACCCATAAGAACATAGATGTATTTTCCTTTTGTTTTAGAGGTAATACCAAAGTTAAAGGTAGTTTAGGTGAACTATTCTTAGTTAAAAATAAAAAAGTAATTGATGTACAAAGTAAAAACAAAAAACTCTTAAAAAAAAAAAATTCCTTTTACCATGTAGGAATGCTTTGGGTTTGGAAATATTTTAGAAGAACACATGCAAAGTAATGTAAAGTATTAATTCTATATGCAATAAACATAAACATCCTTACGATCAAGCACAACTCCAACTTGTGGTTTGTAATCTCTGTCTGTAATCTGCCAAATTGCAAAAGGCTCATTGGGGGATTCAGGCAGAAGACGGAATAACAGAATGATAGTGTATGCCTGTGGCAATCCCTCTGGGTGAATCTCCCTGTTAAGACAATATGAAAATATTTTGTCACATGGAAACATGAGGAAAAGAAGACCTTCATAATTTTCTCTTTTTCAAAGAAAAGACATGAGAGTAACAGGGAAACCACAGTGTTTAATGGAACTGAGCATTTTAACTTAAATTTTAACTTAACTTTAACAAAGTACTTAAAAAAGTACTTTGTGATAAAAACCACCACATTATTTGTTAAGATGGACTCAGAGCCTGTCTTCAATTGGTCCAGGCACCATGGTTATGGAGGAACCTAGAATATGACCAAGAACTCTTGGAGATGTATTCTTGTAGCAAGATTCTGTATGAACTACACGTATTTAAAATTCCTTGATGATAAGTAAAGAAAAACGGACTGCAGCATTGCTCTGGCCTGTTTTAGACAGGCAACAGAAAACAGCACATAACTACTGCTGCCCTTGAGGCACAGATACAGTGAATGAGATATTTACTGTATTCTCTGCAATTGGTGATGTATTTGGACTCTGCATCAGTGGCAGAGCTTTAGATTTGTGATGTTCAGACTGTTAGACAAGCTGAAAGCCAAAAGTAAATAGAAACATGCATTAAATGGCCTCCAGCATTTTCTGAAGGGGAAGGGAGGGAAGGCAGGACTGTAAGAAAGGAGGTACCTTATGCTTGCCCTTAACTATTATAATGGAACTGAGAAGGGGATTTGGCCTCATGAATATAAACACAGAAACCTCAAAAATGGAAAAAGGAGCTTCTCTGTATTTTAGGCAAAGCTTATGCACCCATACAATTATGGACACTGTAGTAATAACCACATCACTAAGTCAACATCACCACACTGCACAGTGCAAGAATGAAAATATTGAAGTAGATATAGCAACACTATTTATAAGTCATATACCAAGTTATTTCAGATATGGAAACTACTATGCCATCAGGATCAGAATGCTTTTATTACTTTGCTGACTCAGCCTAAAGTGAGTTTTATTTTCTAGCATCTAATGAAAAATAAGTGCCCAGAATACACTGGTAAGTCTACTCCATCTCTTACAGCAGACAACAGACTATGTATCACAACATTCTAAAAAAATTTAATAAATATGAAGTCTGTCTCTTTATTGTCTTTTTATCATCTTACCCTGCTAAATGCAAGGTTTATCTTAATGTCAGAGAATTGAAAAATTGGGATTATCTTTACTTCCCTAGGTAATAAAAATCCAGGGTGTCAGAAACCTATCACTCCCACAGCTATAATGATATGTCAGTGAACTCAGAAAGTCCACAAGTCCTTTGCCTTTGAATTTGTAAGCTGAGAAAGCCAGCAAAAAGAAGTTATTACTTCATATACTTCAGCTCCCATGCCTGTGATCTGATCTTTACCCAGTCTTGCAGAATTGCAGATTTCAAAAGCTTGTATGGAAAGAAGATAAAATTTCCTCAAATTTTATAAGAATAATGGGCTACCTTTAGGCATCTCCTCTGACTCAAAATGACTCTTTGAAACTTACTCAAATAGATGGGAGAGGAACAAATGTAAAAAGAAAAGGAGAGAGGTACTGCTCCCCTCTTAATAAACCTGTGCTTTTTGGGGTTTTGTGAAAAAAATGTTGGTAACAATGACCATATATTTATTACCCCTCCATAATCAAGCCCTAAGACCACAGACCCTTGAAAACTCCACTTCCTTAGCCAAATACAGCAACACAAGTAAAGGAGAAACTACCCTAATGGCATCAGTGTGCTACCTACTGCAGTATGATGGTGCCTCTGCAAAAAGTGGTGCTTATCCCTCCATACTGAAACTGTTTCCCTGCAGAAGCACTGAGCTTTTTGTATGATGGAGGCTGGTGTTCAACTGCCTAAGGACAAACCGTGGATTACATGCAGTTCAAATGGTTGAGAAGTATAGTATCCAAAGAGAACAACAGACAACTGGATTAACAGCAAACAGATCACAATGGAAGAAATAGATTAGCATTTAATGAGAACAATGATAGATGTTCTTTGGAGTATATTTCTTGGAGCTCAGTAAAAAGAACATTAAATAAATGCATCTTCCATAACATCATACTAATGCTGTCATCTATAAACTCTGCTAATCCTTCCTCACCTGCTTGCTTTAAATATGAGTCTTTCAAGTTTACTTACCGTATTGGTTGGCTGACAAAGGCATTTTTGTGGAGTCTATATGCTACATAGCTTGGGAAAGAGCCCGATTCCAGTGACACGCCTTGTACAGAAGCAAAATGCTTCTCTGTCAGATTATATGATTCCAACATCTTGAAACCTTTAAATCCAAAAAGAAAATGAAAATTAAAAACACTGTAGAGCTGGAAAAGACACAAATGAACCTACACCAAAATATTAGACACTTACCAGGTGAAGTGTAACCCTCCAAGTAAATGAGAGGACAAGCTAAAAGACATGAAAAAACATATAATTAAAAATGATAAAACCTAACAGGATATGAACATATATGTACTTCATAAAGTTTTATTACCAAAAAGTCTGTGCTATTATGCATTATCAGCCAACATTTTTACATTTGTCTTACTGTGTTCTGCTCTGCGTACTGTTAAAATCTGTACTCATTACTTTTGTACAACATTTCTACTATAACTAATTCTATGGAATAAATATTTTAAGATCTAATTCATAAGAAGAAAGGAGCACAATGACACAGTCTTTCCATGAATATTTAAAGCATGAGTCAGGCTGTATCATAGATGTCAGATTCACAAGTAAAAACTGCAAATTTTTATGGCTCTTCAGGAGCCAGCAGTTGAGGCAGTTAGGGAGTACACAGTTGCACATGACAGGCCTGAGAATTTCTCATTTTTGCCATAGAAGGATTTGACTTGAGTAAACAACTGAACTTTACTGCGATAATTTTAAAACAGCATCACACACTATAGCTGCACCTCTTTAGCACCCCTAGACAGTGTGGGGGACCCACGCTGGAGCATTTTGTTCCTGAAGGACTGCACCCCATGGAAGGGACCCACACTGGAGCTGTTCATGAAGAACTGTAGCACATGGGAAGAACTCACATTGGAGAAGTTCATGGAGAACTGTCTCCCATGAGAGGGACCTCACACTGGAGCAGAGGAAGGGTGTGAGGAGTTTTCCCCTGAGAAGGAAGTAGGGACAGAAACAACATGTGATGAATTGACTACAGTCCCAGTTCCCCATCCCCATGTGTTGCTCATGAGAATGAGGAAGGGATATTGGGAGTAAAGATAAGCCCAGGAAAAAAGGGAGGGGTGGGGGAAGATGTTTTTAAGATTTGGTTTTATTTCTCATTACCCTATTCTGATTTGATTAGTAATAAATGAAAAACTAAATTCCCCAAGTCAAGTCTGTTTTGCCCATGACAGTAATTGGTGAAAAATCTCTCCCTGTCCTTATCTCTACCCATGAGCCTTTCATTATATTTTTCTCCCCTGTCTAATTGAGGGGGAGAGTGATAGGGCAGCTTTGGTGGGTAGCTGGCATCCAGCCAAAGTCAGCCCACCACACAACTGTAGCAGTGTATAAGACTAATGGCAGTGTATTAATTTGGGAAAAGGGAAAATAATGTCTTCTACTCACTTGAGGTAGCTGTCTCACACACAAAGGTGACAAGGTTATCTTGAATCTTTTCAAAGGCATCAAAGTCATCAACAATAAACACATGACGCTCACTGGGCTTGCTGGCAATCTTGGCCAGCTCATTGTAATCTACATCGGCCACACCAACCACAAAGATGCTGAAGCCTGTAAAAATAACACTTGTTACTTGAATGTAGTAAATATACATCACCATTTTTCAGGTCATATTTCACAACCCATCTCTATCATTGATTCCTCAGGCTCTACCTAGTTTTTTGCCTGTGCTTCATTATGAGCATACATTCTGAAGATCCTTCAACCCCATCTAAGCTCAGGAGGGATTAAACTGATTTTTGAATCTTTCAAAACTTTCTCCTCCCTCTTTCATTGATTTTTATTGTGCATTATCCAATCTCGCACAGCCTTGGCTACATAGTCTCATCACTCTTTCATACAAAATATACAGTTCTCTCAATTCTACAGTATCTTAAATCTGTTCTGTGTGCAAAATCTCTGTGCAGACTATTAATTATCCAGTTGTCGGTCTGTTGCCATTTCCTGCATGCTTTTCAGTTTCTCTTTCACTTTCTTAGGGTGGTATTCATCTCACCATTTTTTACTTTCCAAGTTAACAAGTCTAAGACAGTTGTCTAGTCTTCCTCTACAACCAACAGACAGACATGGGCAAATTCAGAATGCAATTCATTTCACCTCCCTAAGACACTAACTTCAAGATGGAAGAAGCCATGGTCTGCAGATGCATATCTGTTGTTCTCTTCACTAGCCACAAAAGGACCCTACGTTATTACCTTAGATTAGACATTTAGTTATTAGATGGCTTAAACCAAATGACAAGAACCCAGACCCTAGAATTTAGTCATATCACTAGGGGTACCAGCATAATCTCCTTCTTTGTCAGGGTGATTTTCCTAAAATTAGCATCTCCTTGCCTTCTATATCAAGTTTTTTTTTCCTGCTAACTCCAAGCCTTCACAGAATTCTGTCTCTGATTCATTCCTTCCTTTCCCTTCTCCCACCTAAGCCTCCATGTAATAATTTGACCTGTCTTTGCCATACCAGAAAGCAAGGAAGGAAAAAAAAACCCTCGTTGAACAATTCAGCACTATATAGAAAAAAATCTCCCACAAAATTTCACTGACATTGCACAGACATTGGAAATGCTACTTGGAGGTTGAATGCAGAATTCACATTTACTGCAAATTACAAAGCTATCTTTATTTCCATTTTTAATCTTTCAGAAATAGGATAATTATTCCTCTGTCACCAATTCTGGTGAAGCTTTGGCTGAAATACTCTGCCCAGCTTTTGCATTTAAGATGCAAAGAAACCAAAGCAAGTAGAGAGGAGAGCAAGAACAATAAGAGGTTGAGAAAACATGATCAACAGCAGGTTGAAGGAAATGGATTTGTTTAGTCTAGAAAAGAGAAGACAGAATGAGGAAATTACAACAGGCTTCAAATATGAATGCCCTTTACAGTGGAAAGTGATCAATTGCTTTCCTGGTTAACTAGGTAAATTAAAAGAAGACAACATTTTCATTAGCCTGAAGAAACACATAAGTGAAACACGAGGCAAAGCTTTTTGACTATTAGGCTAGTTAAGTACTGAAGCAGGTTATCCAGGGAGACTAGAGACTTTTATGAATAGGGTAGCCAGACATCTTTAGAAAACCTCTAGATAGAGCTGATTTTTTCAGGTCACAGAGCCAGGGATGATGACCACTGATGGTTTACATGCCTGTGATTTCAGTAAGGAAGTACATAATTTCCTTACTCTGGGAACAGAATTCCAGGCAAATCATGAACTGATATGCAGAACTGATGGGTGCAGGGACAGGAATAGATTATTAGATTCACATAAACCACATTCAGCAAATCTGAAGAGGAAGTGCAATGTTCCTCAGCTCAAAAGTCAATGAAGGAGTCAGTTCGGACCCAGCTCCACCAAAAGCACACACTTTAAATGGAGATCCACTGGTTTATACCCAGTAAAACATAAAGCTCAAAAAGCCAGGCCCATTATATCAAAAGCAGTAAAATGGAGCAGAGTTCCCTATGTTCCTGGGGGTCCACACAGCAAGGAGAGAAAGAACTAACCAAAATTCACATATGTGAAATGATATGCATGAGAAATTACTTGAAAGCCTTGGGAAGCCACATCCTTCCCCTGAGAGAAGACTGGAGAAAAGAAAAGTAAGTCTGGCCCAGAGATTCTAAATCCTTTGAGTAGTTTTGCATTTTTCCCAAATACTCAGAATATGTTTCTGTGTCCATAAATTATGAGTAAAGGATTCCCAGATAACTGAAGCACCACTTATAATTTCATTGCTAAACACATCAGGAACTGAAACAGCCAGGTAGTGTGAATTTCTTACCAGAGTGCTGTATGACTGTTGCTGCTTTCCTCACCTCATCCTGAGACCGACCATCTGTGACAACAACAAGTACCTTGGGAACACCTCTCCTCATGCCACTCTCCCAAGTCAAAACCTTTTCTTTGATAAATGTTAGGGCTTTGCCTGCAAAGCATACAATGAACAAGGAGTCAGCCATATTATCCATGAGAAAGAATTATTTTGAAAGGACAACAGCCACACAGCACAAACAGAGGAACATAAAAATCTGATTGTTCAGCCATGCAATATTAGGATAATGAGTCAGTTTCTGAAAATATTTTATGTTAAAGAAATATGATTGCTGCTCAGAATTACCTGTCCTCGTGTTTCCTCCTCTGTACTGAACATTTTGAAGAGCTCCCAGGGCCTGGGCCTTGTCATCAAAAGTATTCAGTTTAAATTCAGATTTTGCCTCATCACTGTACTGCACAAATGAAACCTGAAATGGAATATATCACAGTGCTGTCTCACACCTCCATGTTCAGACCAACAGCCTCTGTTTAAATATTTATTGTGGTATATTAGTAAGCATTAAATAATTGAAATATCTTTTTCACATACATACACATACATATCTACATACACTGATATCACCCAAGCAATGTGCACACAACACTTCTTTCGTTCTCGTTCGTGTATGAAATGTGATGTGATCTTAAATACATATTGTTGAATTATTCCTATTATTATGATGCAGTATATTATTATGATGCTTATTCTCTGCTTCTGAGCAGACACACAGTATCTACAAGCCCTCTTCCAGGTTTGTTTAGGAAATAATTTGGCAATGAATGTCAATAAAGTTGGATATATACAAAATTGTGTACTATCTTGCCTTAAATACTGGAATACAATCACTGAATGCTTATTCTGAAATTATCTGTTTAGTGGACCCATATTACCTATCTTTAGGATAGGATGAAGAGACTTCTGCAAATGCCTCTCCTGAAGGGATTCTGCCTATTTAGAGGGGTTCTAAGCAGCTCAATAAGACAAGGCTTATGGCATGCCAGCAGGACTCTACATGTACAAGACTTCTTTCTTGCACTGAGAAATTAAAACATAACCCTCACTGAACAGTCAGATTGTCCCCAAAACAGATTTCTGATATGAAACAGAGAAAACCTAGTGTATAACAACTATATAAGACAGTGTTCCAGTTGTTGATACCCTATACAAAGAAACAAATATAAATAATTGACCATATGTGGACCATACATCAACCCAGTTTCTCTGCCTGGAGGATTCACACACACTACAACTTTCATCTTTCACAATAGTAACCTCTCAGGATAGAATGGATTCCCTTTGCATTTACAAAATGACCAATACATTTCATAAATAATGACATACGCATACACATACACGTGTTGTACGATAATCTAATACCAAACAAATGACAGCATTCTGAAAGAAAGGACAAATCACATGCAACTTTAGTAATTCAGCTTCAATCTTCAGTTTCTCTCCAAAATGTACCCAATGGAAATAACAAACCTACCTGGATTCCAGCAGGATTAATCAAGTCAAAGGCTCCTACTGTATTAAAAACAAATTTCACTACTTTGTTGAAGTTATCATCACCAATACTCCAGGAAGCATCAGTCAAGAATACTATGTCTGCTTTGGCACCTCTGCATACTGAAAGACCAAGAAAAAGAACACTTAAAACACATCAATCGTATCACTATGAAATAAAGCACATCATTGCCTTTAAAATTTGAAAATCCAAGAATGCTAAATATTCAGCAAACTTCTATTAGCATGCAGCCAACCTGGCAGATGGCTAATGCTCAATACAAAAACAGTTATTAAAATTTTTCAAAGAAAAGTTCAAAAAGTGAAGAAAAGCTCAAGAATCAAATTTCAACGTTTTAAATTACTTTTTCTTTTTTTTGCTGAGCAACTAACATAAAACATAAATTGTCTCCCGAGGGCAGACAGACTCACAGACTTGCTCCAGAGCTATAGGCTATCATGCATTTTTTCCCTAAATGCTGTTCTAAATCAGAAAATGTTGAAATCTATTAAAGCTTGAGAGCAAATGGATGGCTTTAGGAAACTGCTCTATATTTTCCTAAAATGCTGTGCTAGCTTTAAATCTACTTAAATTTATGAAAAATAGAATTAAACTCTGAAGCAGTAGAGCAACTACACAAAAATAATGAATAATTCTGCAAAGAAACATACCATCCCGAGCTGGAGGGATTGTAGGAGGTGGAGGAGGTGTAGGTGGTGGAGTTGGTGCCTCTGTAGGTTTGAGGACTAAAATGAAATAATAATATTTTTATTTCATATACATTATTTAATTCAAGGAAAAGCTCTAGATTATGTAATATATTACCACACAGAAAGACTCTAGTCTTTTCTCACTAATCTTACCCATGTAACATTGGCAAAGAAAAATTTTTATATTATAAGAATAATGAGATTATAGCTATTGTTAAAACAAAGGTACATGATTTCATTGTAACAGGAACACTTTTACATGAGCTGAGTAACACTGTACTCTGATAATGCATCCATTAGGAAACGCTTGGTTTGAAGAAGAGCATAGAATTTTTCTTTCCGCCATAAAGTCCAGTTGACATTACACTGAGAGAAACAGGAAAGAAGATCACTTAAAAAAGGTATTGAAAGGCATTTAGGAGGAAGACAAGTTCTACAGATGATACAAGCTCTACAGTCAAAACTAAAGGTTCACAGCATCTATTATCTACCTGTATGCTCCCCCATAGAGACTGGAGGTCCCTCGAGGTTAGGGGTCTGAACAAAGATGGTAGCATTGTATTCTGTGTCTGGTGAGAGGCCAGTAAAACAATGGCTCGTTTCTGATGCACGTACTGTGATTTCCTGCCCTCTAGAACCTGTCAAAAAAAGTCCAATTGAAAGAAAATTAGAAACCACTATTTCCCTTTTAATATGTGTACAAATAAGTGCAAAAATTAGAGACCTCTTTAGAGGAGGTTGGAGTGGATGGGACATCTTATTCTTGTCCTGTAAAAGCCTTTCTAGACCAACATTGCAGTGTATTTGTGAAACCTAGGTAACTAGCAGATTCCCAATAATGAAAGATAACTTGACAATAAGCAGCACTCCCTCTTTGCAGAGCTTTCACCACTCCACAAAACCAGGCAATGTTCAGAGCTTTAAAGCTCAACCAGATGTATCACGGCTTCTGGTGAGTGCTTGCCATCATCTCAAATAAGTGGTGGTGTTGCTGAAATAAGACAATTATGTTTCCATAAAATGCAAAAAATTAAATGCACTTACCATCAGCTGGGTTTAACTTCAGTCTGTAGGAAGTTGCTGACCGATGTGGTGACCATCGGATACAGAAAGTATCCCAACCAACTTTGTAACTTGTTAGGTCACTGACATTCAAATATACTGTGAACAGAGATAAATTGTTTTCTGGAAAACAGTATGTAATGGATGAAGTACACAGAAATGAGAATTATATTAGTAGTTCTGGTCCAGAATTTGATTTTTTTTAAATACCCACAGAAGGAAAGAGCAGTTCTAGCCAATCTCTTCATTTTCTGTTATGCCCTAGAGACCACAACCTAGCTATTTATAAAGGCTGCAAGTCTGATACCTTTCCCATATTGGGTAACAACCCATTTTATGAGTTTTCATATGAAGTAAGTTGAGTTTTTTATAAAATAAGAAGCTTTCAAAAATGAGAATCAGACACATATATATGGCAGTATGAAAAGAATGTATTGAGTCAACAAAAATCAAGATGCTTAATCCATCTTAACTGAAGAAATTTTTAGAAGTTTCTTAGCTGAGGCCATCAACAAAATCATCTCCTTCTGAAAAGCTGAACTTTCAATCACTGGA
Source organism: Nestor notabilis (assembly GCF_000696875.1). Classification (NCBI taxonomy): domain Eukaryota; kingdom Metazoa; phylum Chordata; class Aves; order Psittaciformes; family Psittacidae; genus Nestor; species Nestor notabilis. Next base: position 107,002 of record NW_009910501.1, read on the forward strand.
CATTCCTGCGAGATAAAAGCAGAGCGGCACAAAGCCTAGACCTGCTTAGCATGGTTAGATTCTGTAGCACCCTGGAGACAGTTAAAGATTGACTCCAGCTATAGCTGAATAAAATTTTAGAAAGCAAACTAGAAAAATTTATATCATCAAATCAAAGATTTTATTTCCATTACTTTTCCTATGTCTACATCATAGACAAATTACAGATATTCTCTTTGAGAGGATATTCAGCCTTTCTAACAACCAGCCTTAAAAAGCCTCTCTTAATCAACATTATCTCAGAGCAACATATGTATATAGCATGACTACAACAAAATTATTTTTACTTACATGTAGTGCCTTGATCTGTCAAAGGTATACTCATTCCAGAATCATACTGGGCATAAACATTCACATCATAAGTAGTACTGGGAGACAGATTATGCAAGGTGTAGGAAGTCACTTCTCCCACAAAAACCTCCATGGGCTCATTTGAACCTTGAATTGAAAGGAAGCATTAATTATGTTTGTGTTTGATTTAAGTTACAGAAAAGTATGCATATTGTTGTACTGTCACATAAAACAAGGTTCTGAAGGACTTTAGTACCTAAATACCTAAAAATCCAATGCTCATCTCACATACACCAGTTCATATCCTCAGAAGAACAAGAGATATTAAAGAGATTAAAGAGATTAAAGCCAAATCTGATCCAGAACTTTGTCTAATCACTGTATTAAAATTTAAACATACAATTCAATCTCTGTAATTGAATGTATGAAACACTGTATGAAAATCCATAAGCAAAGAAAAGAAAGAAATCCTTTAACACAAACACTTTATGATACATATGATTTCTTTTCGAATTACCCATTAGCCACTCACTATTCTGAAAGTGGTATCGTTGGAACGAACAGGCTTTCTTACCCACAGGTTTGTAGACAATTTTATAGCCAAGAACAGGGGATGGTGAAGGATCCCAGGAAACTCTGAATCGTGTATACCATTCATCAGTTATATACATATTCTGAGGAGGAAGCAGGCCAACTAAAAAGAAAGAAAACCACTCTAATTAGACTACTGATTGTTTTTCAACCTCTACAAACTTACATTGTAACTCTGTCAGGTAATAATCACATCAAAGACATACTTGACATAATGAAACCTTAACAATTTTGAAGTGCTCAAGGAATATGTGTCTTAAATTTAAAATATATATATATATACAACAGTAAAACTAATTACCAGTTCTGCCATTTCCAGTCAGTTGTCCACCATCTCCGTCTTCGTACACAGCCACAACAGTAATTTTATATGGTGTATCTGATTGTAGTGGTTGTAGTATTACATTATTTCTTATCCCAGGAACTGTTGTCTAGAACACAAAAGAAACAGAGGTAAACAAACTCACAGTCCTGTATCTGATCAATAATGACAGCAACCAAAAATTTGTTTTGACTCTTGGTGCACTTTTTTTTATATTCACTGTAGATAGTCACTTGGGGTATTTTAAGGGTTATACCCTATAAACAATTATTAGTATTTGTTACTTTAAATTATAAAACACTGTCGTCATCAAAAAGATGAATCAAATTGACTCTTCAGTCCCTGCCCTCACATCAGACTGAGATCCTGCATTTCATCACCAAGATTTCAGTCTGTTCCCTCATAGAAAAGAAAAAGTCATGATGATGTGCTTGGAGACAGAAAAGACAGAAAAAAGATCCTAAAATGGGGATGGCAGTCAAAAGTCATCATGCTATTCATGAGCTTCATTTCTACCTTTTCATTATCCTCATCTTAGGATATAATTTTCTTGGCAGAAACAAGTTAGCCTGAAAAGGAAGCTCTAAATATTTTTATATGTAAAAACACACCTATTTATGCATCTTTCAATCTCCCCGGCTTCCTGGTGCAGCCATGCACTATTGCTCCCTTCTAAAAAAACACAGGTATAATACAAAAAGTGATGCTGCTCCATAAAGTGGCCATAAAGCACTGAAACTATGGAAAGTAACTTGAGATATCTATCTGAAAAGTGTGTCCCAGTCAACATTTTCCATTATTGATAAAAATTGTTGAGATTTGCTGTTTTTATGAAATGTCAAGTATTTTCTACAAAAAAGATGTATGTGTTGAAAAATATGAGTGCCTTGATTAACAGATCCACCAAGGCATTTTCAAATAATGTTTTTTTAGCATGCCCAATGCAATAATATATAAGCAGTAATAGCATTTTAATAGCACTCCAAACAAATTACATTTTGGCTGGTGGCAGTCA
>NW_009910501.1:109290-155112 GCF_000696875.1 Nestor notabilis
TGCTATTGACCTCTATAGGTTCTGAGTTTGGCTTTGCTATAAACACTCAGAGAATTTATAAACTTCAGATTAACTTATGCTATCATTAAGCTACAGGAAATTAAACACACAATTCATACTGAACCTTACAAAAGCAAGTTAGATGCTGAATCAACATTACCATTGCTTTCTTATTAAGCTCCACCTACTTTCTTCAATTTATAAAATGCAGGCTTGTGTTTATTCTGTATCTTAGCACACTGACTTCATAATTAATAGAGTATGAATAGATGGCTATTCACTGTAGCACAATGTTTGAACTAAATGTCAGAAAGCAAGTTCTGCTCAGAATATTCTGATTAATGTGTGACTCACATTTAACATTATTTTACACACAAGTGGGTTCATTAAGCCATATACGTTCTGCAATTTTGTGGAAAACAAATAAACAAAAACCCAAAAAAATCAACGAACAAACCAACCATTGTTTCATACAAATGGCTTCTCAGCATTGATAACAGTGAACAAATAACCTATAGAGCACATAAAGTGTACACCATGTAGAACAGGTATCACTGTTTTTCTGTAGCCTAAAGAATCAACAGAGAACCTCTTGGTGCTCCCTAAGGAATTACAGAACTTACATATTCATCGATGGGGTCTCCCACAGTGGGTGAATAAATGATTCTGTACTGCTGAACTGGCCCATCAGCATGGTCCCATTGAACAGAAAGGCTATTTGTGGTCTCATCGAACACTCTCACATTCCTTGGACCACTGCGAGGCACTGAAGAAATAAAATATGGAAGGCTGTATGAAGCATGATTCTTCCACTTCAGTGTCACCCTCAATGATTCAAATGCTGCCTTGAAACCAAAGCTAACAGCCCTCCCTGAAACCCCAAATAAAAACATACAGGTAAATTTAGTCAATGATACTATAGCAGTGCCCGAAGTTTTTGAACAGAAATAGGACCTTAATTGGAAGAACTGGAGCAGTACAGAAGGGAGACAATATCCGAGGGATGTATAAAGTAAGCATCTACATACATTCTGCTTCTCAGACTCTTGCAAACAGGTATAACTGCAGCCTGTCACAAATTTTAGATGAATATGGGGATTTAACAGAAAAAACACAAGTAGCAAAAGAGAGGTGACCTATTATTGCCATAGACAGCTCATTTACATGTCATTTCTAGAATGAATTTTAAAGATGTCAAGAGTAAGCTAATCAAGATCCCACAAGCTAAATTGTAACAAGGAAGTTTTGGTGTTTAGGCATTTCCAGCAAAAAACAAACATCTGGGGAGACTGACATAGACAATTATCATGTAAGACACAGAACATGAAGCACATTTTTTTCTGTTGACAGCAAATTCTATCCATCTTAATGTGCCTTTTTTTTTTTTCAAAAGACAAACTGCTGTTTGCCTATAATCACATTTTAAGTAACAGATTTTACACTCTTAAACATTCAAATTAACCTTACTTCACAAGTGAAAATTACACTGATTATGCAGGTACCATAGCTGCCAGACAACATAGCAAAAGCTCCCTTCCTGAAGGCCTTTAATTGCTTCAGCCATAACTCAAATGTATTGATCTCAGAGTTGCACTGATCAGCTTACACTATATATGATTGTAACCAATTTATAAATTCTTCACACATCAATTTTGACATATATTTCACAAAGCAACTACTGACTGACTCTTACATGTTCTCCCCTGTGCTTGGCTTGGATTTCCTTCTCCATCTGCATACAGAGCTACAACGTTTATTGAGTAAGCAGTGTCAGGAGTCAAGCGCTCCAGCATCACATCACGAGTGTTACCTGGTACCACAATCTAAAACAGAAACAAAAAGCACCTTTATAAAAAAGGCTTTGGTTTATACAATGTCATGTTAGAATTAACAATTTGAATGAAATATAGGCAAATTGAGAACATGACCATGCTGCACGTTTTCCAAGAAAAATAATACAGGTTTAAAATAACCAAATAATATTGATAAAAGTTCAAGAGTGGATGCAAAAATAAAAAAAAGATGAATCCCTAAGGAGCTCTCATTCTGCAAATGGAGTTGCTATCTATCTTCTACATTTTACGTGAAAATGGTTCAGAAAAAAAAAAACAAAACATGCAGGAACAGAAAACAAAAAAGTAAATTCTATCATGGTTTACTGACATACAAAGGACATTTTCGAACGGATACTAATAGACAGGTTCCCACTTATGTGTGAAGTAATATGCAGTTTCACTTTACAAATGCAAATGATTCATTAAAAATTCTTAGACTTCCTTACATAAACACATATACACCCATCTGTACATGTACAGTATGGGTGTATATTTTTTGTGAGTACATTCATAAGCTTAGCTCTAAAACTGCACCTATTTCTACACAAACCCAAAATCTCTTACTTCACAGCTGGAGGCCAAATTTTTACCTATATCCGCTGCTCACCAAGACCTACTTAAACACTAATGATTTGGGCTAAACAGATGATTTAGTGGTAAAATTACATAACATTGGCATCTGGAGTCACAATTAAATATTTCCTAATAAATATTTGTTGTTTTCTTCTCTCTTCTTAAGGTAAAAATAAATAAATATATAAATAAATAAATTATTTTAACTCATCTTTACCTGGTAGTGTTATTTCTTATTTATTTCACCAAATTAAACATTTAGTTACAGTGGACTAAATTCCTGTAGACAAAGTGTTTTCAGCAGGGACACTCCTGGGCAGACAGTTGGCCTGAGCTTATAATTATTGTTCTACACTCATCTGAGGAAGCAACATCCTGCACACACTTTTAAGGAATAATATAAAGAACAAAATTACTCACAGATTCTGATGGCCTTGGGCCAGACAGTGGAGCGTAATTAATTCTATATTGCTGTACTGGACCTGGAGCAGGTTCCCATCGGACATTCATGCTGTTTGGTGTGGGATTGTAAACTTGAATGTTTCTTGGTGTTCCTCTCTCCACTAGATCAAGGATAATTTAGATTAAGTTTTATAAACTTGCTTACTTAAGTTCTAGTTCTACTTGAATTTACAACAGTGCTCAAAGGAAGCAGAAAAAGGGCATCAGCCCAAGATAAACATATTACTTTTGTTTCTCCACATCCAAGAGTCTTGGTGATTAGCTTTTACAAACACTCCTGCCAGGTAGCAAAGTACATATGTTTATACTGTAAATTAAAGGTATGATCATAACACTTTGTAACCACATTGTTGATCAGAAAGCTATGAAAAGTAGCCATAAACTACACATTTTATGCCATGCTGACTTCAGGAGTGGAAGCTCCCTGGAATATTTTAAGTGCATCATATGAACATTACCATGGATTAACACCAATATTTTCCATTTGTTCACCAGTATTGCTACTGGCACTATAATTAAAATTTTACTATTTTACTAAAACTGTAAGTTTGCTGCACAACACAAGAGTTGAGCTTGCTTGACATAAATGGACTGAAAGCGTCTACTCAAATAAGCACAGAAAGTGAAGTAAGTTACAGAGCTGCAACCATACCCAAGCAGGTAAACAGTTTCTTGCATTTATGTTTAAGCTTTGAGGAAAAAAACCTGATGCAAAATCAATTTCTAATTATCTGAGCCACTCACACAAAAACTCCTTACATTTTCTTCAAAACGATGATTTTACTTACAAGTTCTTCCAGTATCAGAGACACGTCCACCGTCCCCTTCTGGAAAAACTGGAACCACAGTTACAGTGTAAGGTGTGTTGGGTTCAAGAGTCCTCAGAATGACATAGTTTGTGTTTCCTGGTACTGTGGTCTACAAATTTAAAGATAAAGGTAGAGTTATGACATTACATAAATATACAAAAAGTTTAAGTTTTTTGTATCTCACTTACTCCTCTACCACATCTCATTTCTAGACTGGACATGACAAAAATTTACAAACACTGAAGCTTGAAGTGATATGGTTCATGGTATCTTCTGGAATTACCTTTCAATAAAGTTCTGTCTTGGACATAACAAAAATGATTGTTAAGTCCTATGCTCTCCCACACAATCCCTGAAGAGCTATCTTCATTTTTGGGTCCTGATCCTGTTATATTAATAACAGAATCTCTTTAATGACTACTATTTAGCAGCTCAGAGGCATTAAAAGGTCACTTTCTAAATTAAAAAAAAAAAATAAACATTACACAAACACTAAAACTAATGACAAGAGGTAATGAGCAGCTCACGTTACAAAGTAAAACTCCACAGCATTTAAGAATATTTATCATTGGTAGCTCTCTAGATGTTATCAGGAGTGGCAATTCATGTACTCCTCATTTCACAGGCACATCCAATTGCACAGATACGCAAAACAAATACAAATAGGAAAGAATAATATTTTCACAGTCTGCAGCAAGGTTTCACATGTTCAAAATTGCTTTAGCTCTTTAGCAATTGTATAATTTTAGGAGATTAGAATAAAATACTCATGCAGATTTTTCTGCTTTCACATGTATCATCCCAGCTGACTGCCTACAGTCACATGACATCCTAGCAATAAAAATGGGTAGAGATGAGGTCTGCTAACTTTATAGCCTTTTGTACACCCTGAAGTCAGCTTTACATTCACATGCACTGCCCTAAGAATAAACAAACAAAAAAATTTGTGTGGTATTAAATCGTTGTGCTAAGAACTAATCAGTGAAGGTCTACTATAAAATCAAACATCTGTAATACATATGGAGTAACTGACTTTCATGAAGGTGCTCTGCATTTATTCTGAGGTAGCTATGAACAGAAAAAAAGCCAGTGCATACTCAACAAGTCCCACTTCACCCGGCAGCATTTCTCCACTAGCACCATGAGCTGCAATTTATCTGAGACAGTTAGTGAGATCCACATAAAGCCTTTACCATTTCTTCTGCACCTCCAGCTGTAGGTCCATAAAACACCTTATACTGACGAGGACTTCCTTCTGCATGATCCCATCGAATGTTCAGAGTACTAGTGGTTGGATCATAAATTACCAAGTTCTTCACAGTAGTGAGAGGTTCTGAAATAGATTAGCGAATTGTCAGAAACGTCAACCACATTCACCTGTGCTGTCAAAACACAGCTATGTAATGTATCATCAGGAAATTTAAAAAACAACAGTATTAATTGCTCATATTAAATATTTGTCTTCATTAATCAGAACACACCAGCCCCATCCAACAGCATAAGGAATGCTAAATGTAGTAAGAAAAACTTCTTTCTGAACACTATTTTATATTTATACAACAAATTCATTAGGAATGCTTGGTTCCTTCCTCACCAAACACATTCCTATATCTGACTTTGCATTGCAGGCTCAAAAGTAAGCTAAGTACAAATGAACTAAGAAATTTATAGTTAAATAATCAATTAACTAATTAAAAATAGTGAATTGGCTTTATGCCTGAAGTGCCTCTGGTAGCAAATCACTCAGTGCTTTCTACAGCATGATCAGAACAATGCTATCAGTGTAAAATTGTAGAGTCTCAAAGTGCATACTGTAAAGCTTCTGAACTGAAGGTGCTGACAGGAAATTAATAAGTTTATACTTAGCAATACACATATGAGAATTACCTGCCTTCAAATGCTTTAAAGATGTTTACCAAATTGTAGCATAAGACAATTAAACAGATTAAGATGAGGAATAAGTTCCACAGTAGCAGTAGGGTTTCTCTCAGCCCTAAAAGCTTGGTGCTCAGTCTAAGGTGGTTGTCCACGGTTTCTCTAAAGCCAGTAGACTGACAGGCCTTCTTACTTGAGATATTTGAAACACACCAAAGGACAGATGACAGCTACAGATGGGATGAATTTTGCCACAATATTTTTTGCCAGCCAATTTGAAATGTAATAAAACAATATTGTTTCATACCTAATAAGAAGATCCCATGAAGTTACTTACTGGTTCTGCCTCGTCCTGTCATTCGTCCCCCTTCCCCATCTGCATACATTGATGACACAGTAATAGCATATGGTGTGTCAGGCTGCAGCTTCTGTATCACCACACTGTTCTGCCGCCCTCCAACCATAGTCTGCAGTAAAACAAAAGAATTATCATTGCTTTATTCTTCCCCTTTTACACTTACTGTTATTGTGAAGAATGTAAGCATTTGATGCAAAGTGGGAAACACTATATCATATGCTGCATGCTCTTGTGACTGACACTGAGAGCAGACATTGAGCAATAATAATATTTAGTACATATTCACCTTAGCAAGTTCAGACAGTCCAGTGACACAAAGACAGTATTCTTTAAGACCTCCAAACTTACATATAACCAGACTATATCTCAACTGCTAGTTCTGTGCCAATAAAAAACTTTTAGAAAATCTATCTTAAATATTTCAGTGGGGACATTGCTATTGCCTACCTAGCAACTGCAGTTTAATCAAGTATCACAGTAACGAAAAAAGCAGACAATGAATTACACTCATATGACTGAGAATTATTTGCCGACAGACATTAAAATGTCATGAACTGAGCATGAGTGTTCTGTGTGTTCTCCTTAAAAAGAGGTGTCTTCTCTGACTTCCACTTCTGGACTTTATCCAGTTCTGAATAAAGTCTATTAATTCTACTCTCTGCACAAATTTCAACAGAGTGTTCATAATTCTTTTTTTCTCCAGTACCAGTAATTCATTACACATACTAGTTAACCTTACTACTGTTCCTTATTCTTCTAGTGATTTCTCATTAAACTTGCATTTAACTATTCAGTTCTTTCAACAATTCAACTACCTCAACTGAAATGCATGTTGTTCAGAAGAGAGTAAAAATGGATGTGAAACTGATTCTAAAGTAAACATTCCTAAATATGCTTCTGAACATGTGTGATCTCCAATTACAGGAACAAGCTAAATGAGTGTGGTTCTCATCTGAGACTGTTCCTCTGAGTCATTTGGCAGTAATCATAACAGCCTTCCACTGCAGAATAGGGCATTTTTAAGTAGCACACATTTCTGATAAACAGGCTGACTGAATTACTATTCTCAGGCTGTGTTCCGTAGGCCGCCAGTAGTCAACATAGCTCTTGCTGACAACGCTAGGAAAACTGTCTGATCATAAAGTACTGGCTATCCCTATCTCACAGTTGCTCAATCAAAAGACCCTAAAACACCTCAAACACTTCCCTAACACATGTTTTGCATAGATTCATTTTTGCAGCTGCTGCTTCTGGGTGGTTATTCTATCCCTAGTGTGGTCCACAGTACGTTCCATGACAAAATCCCTCTGGTAGCACATGAACCACACTATGAAAACAGCAGGAGACTCTGGACTATGGAAGTAGTCATGGCAGTTCATATTACTGATTCTTGTGATTACTATATATCTGTGACTTCTAGCCTTATGTGCTGATTAACTTGTTCCTCAACACTTTATTCTAGTTATATCTATAGATAATATGATTTTCAAGAAAACAGGCTGTATCCAAAGTTATTATTCCTCCATAAAAAGCATTCTATCTTGGATTTAAAATGGAGAAAGAAAACAGTTGGAATATATACGTATCCACTATAAATTTCAATCTTCATCTAAAAGGTGATTAATATCTACACTGTTGTACTTTGAAAATAAATTATTCTAACAGATTACTTTGCAGAACTATCGTTTGAGGTTGAGTAACTGTAGCATTTCAAAATTAGTTACCGACTGTTCAGGGCCATCCCCACTGATAGGTTGGTAAAGGATCCTGTATCTCTGCACTCGGCCACTAGCAGGATCCCACTTCACAGTCAAACTGTGTGACGTTGCATTGTACACCTGAAGGTTTCGTGGGCCACTCTTTGGGGCTGAGAAGCACAATAAGGAAAAGAATAAATATGTAATTCAAGCAAAAAGCAGGGACAAACACTTCATTCATACTTTTAAGACTGCATGAATGCCTCAGCAAGAGCAAAATGTATTAAGTACAAGACAACATAAACTGTAGTGTTTATAAAGTAATAAACGTGGTAACCTAGTGTTTAGTATTCTTCCAAAACCACAACAACATTTATTAAATGATCTCAGCTTTTCAATGTCAATATCCATTACAGTTTAGAGAGAGGTAATAATACCATACCTGGAAATTCAGATTCTTACCTTGTGTGGTGATAGGTATCAAAGGTACTAGAAAAAAAGGAGAAAGTTTTCAGAATTCTTGTATGTGTATGCCTTCCAATTAATAACTATGAATAACAACATGCAGAAACACTTCATTTACTTACATGTTCGTTCACTGCCAATGAGGTCATCACTTTCTGATTCATCAGGATAAATGGCAGTAACTGAGATATCATATAATGTATCTGGATTGAGATTTTCAAAGACCAAACTGTTGTCATCCCCATTTAAGATAGTCTTGTGGAGAAATATTAAAAAAAAAAAAAAAAAAAGTTAAAGAAACAAATAACACACCACCCCCCCAAACAAACTGAAACACACAGAGAGTGGGATATAACTGAGTCATTTTTTACACAGTAAAATCACTACAAGTGTTCTACACTTTCTTACTCAACTTCCATTGAGGTCAACAGGAGGGCTTGCAAGTTATAGGCTATTTATTAAATACATTCTGATTTTAAAAACATACCCTCTGAGAGACTGCCCACAAAATCTTACAATGGCTAATTTTAGTTACCTCATGTTTTTCTGATCTTCCATAGGGTCCCCAGGTTATTCTATATAGAGAGACATCTGGAGCTCCATGATCCCAAGTTCCTCTGAAACTATTTGTGGTTATATCTGTGATTCTGAGATTGGCGGGTGCTGGCACAGGCTCTATTACGAGAAAAGGAAAAGTATTTCAGAAAATGTAACTACAAAATAACCACAGTTGAACAACAGAAATACTCAGACAAAGAATTTAGATTATGCAGAAGTTTTATCTCTCAGTTACCATATTTCTAATGATCACAACAAAACCCTGTAGTATAACTCAACCCATCTACAATAAGCAAATTGTTCTTCATACGTTCACATAACTAGGTCATCACCTGATAAAACTGATGTAGCTCTACTGGCCTCAGTAGAGGACAAAAGTCTCATGCCTACTCACAACTGCAGTCCTAGCTCTTACATTTTGGAGTCATAAGGAGTTATTATAAACTCACACACACACAGGTCAAGCTCCCGCATGAGTTTTTTCCAGATCTTAAAATTCTTTATATAAGCCAACTAAGTCACGACTGAATTATGTCTCTTATTTAAAAAGAATTCATAGGGGTTAAACATAAGTTAAGGAAGCTAAATTTTACAGTCAATAGGAAGAAATGAGTAAATAGGTAAAACCAGAGACTTAAACAAAAAAAACTTCTTTTTTCTTACACACACAGTCACACAAACCCACAGCTATAGAAGAAAGGCTAGCACAAAGGCACATTTTTAACACCAAGCTACAAAATTAAAAACTGGGGGAGGAAAGGGAGAGAGAGAGCATCTGCATGTTTTATTCTCCCTTTTTCCATATCAGAGTGAGAGGCAGTGAAAAGGTAACATTGGTCATTTCTATTCTAGCTCTTCTAGTTAGCTGTCTTTTTAAATTATACTCCTAGATCAGGATGAGGGCTTTCCTGATAACAGCTTTCTCCCTTCAGTCTGTCACCTACGTTGCAGGGAGATTGGCTCTTAACATTTGTGCAACACCATTTTCTTGCCCCTATTTGTTGAGATTACTCGAATGATGTCTTTAAAAGTACAGACTCTGTCTAAAAGTACAGACTGGTTTAGCATTCCATGGTACAAAAAATCCTTTAGATCAGAAGCAAGATCATTTCTGTCTAATCCTCTACCATATGCTCCATCTTCCTACTCACTTTTGTAGATTCCTGCATAGACTTGCCAAACCTTTTCTCTGCCCTCATATTTTCTTACTAATTCTATCCCTACACTCCTCCTTCAGCCTCTGAACAGAAGTAATTTTGCTTCAGTTGCTGATCTGTCCCCTCTCTGCAGACTGCAGGCTCAGTGTTTTCTGCAGTAAGATCCTGAACTCATCTAAGATTCCCTGAGATTGTTATATTGTAAATAATGCTACAAATGCAGGTAAACTATTTGTCAGACAGATTACGGTTCCACCTAAACTCAGCAATATATTGCAACACACATAACTTAAATAGAACGTAAGGCAAAAATAACCACAAGAAGAATTAATAGGAAAACTTACGAGTGACAGCTTCTGCATTTATTGGTAGGGATTCCCCTTCATTATACACAGCAACAACTTTTATATTATACAGTGTTTGGGAGGAAAGGTCAGAGAGAGTAGTGCTGGTTTTCAGTCTGTCAATTTCCACCTAAGAATAAAAACAGTGACTTAAGAATTGTAAATTGCTCTATTTCTTACTCTGCATTTGTCAGAAATTCCTGTACTGAAAAACAGAAAAGTATTCAGCACTAAATTTTGGCGTTAACCCCTAAATTTACACGTGAATATTGAGTGCTACCTACTAACTCCCTTGCAAAGCATATTGTCTCAAATACTAGTACTACTTGTGGATCTTTCACTGCTTCATTCTTTTGGAAATGAGGATGCAAACTGCATCTCTAGAAAATTCCCATTCCCTTACAAAAGCACATTTAGTCCAACAAGAGCTAGCAGTGCAACTATGGAAAGCTTGCAGATACTCAAAGACATCTCTAACAGTGCTCACACATATTCAGACAGTGGGTGAAAGGGCTAATATACCTTTATTCCATAATACTGTCTTCCCAGTTGTAAGCTGTTCTTAGAGCTTGGCAAGATAACACTTAGGGAAATTTATCAAAGTACAGAAAAATTCTCCAGCTTGAGAACTTGTCCTCATCGAGGAGGAAAAAGAGGGGAGTACCCATTGAAATCTCTCTTGTGCTTATTCAGTATCCAGTTTACCCTTTACCTGACTGCAATCATCATGAACAGATATTCTTTATTCTCGATGTAGCTTATAATACTACTTTTGCCATTATCTTAGTAACCTAGCTCCTCAAAATATAACTGTCTTCTAGTACTTCCAAAAATGTTCCTGCCATTTACCTCCTTCACATCAGCTTCATCAGCTATTTTGTATCTTAGGACGTATTTTTGAACTTTCCCTGGGGCAGGATCCCAAAGGATATTCATGCTGCTGTGAGTAACATCCTGAATTGTTAAGCCTCTGGGTCCAGGTAAAGGTACTGTAAAAAGAATTAGTAAGTAAAAATGCTATTCAAGGCAGAGGTATATGTCTCCCACAGAAGGAAATAAATTCTTTTCATGCATTTCATTGAAATGGAGGCAATAGCTTTCTGGGAAGTTCATTGCTTTGGTCATGACATGAGCCCATTGTCCCAGCAATAAGCATAATAGGTATAAACTATGGTAGCTTCACCTTAGTAAATTATGAGAGCAATACTTTGAGAAGTATCAGTGATTAAGATCATAACTTTTGGTGACAACAGCCACTTTTTATGTATGGTTGAGGGTTTAACATTTTTTAAGAACATATGAACAACCAGACTGCATGCATCTAGGCCAGAACTATGCCTCTTAGAGTAGAAAATGTTTAAGGAAAAGTATAAAATAAGCCATGTTTAGATTAGTTTTTCTTGATATGACATGTTTTCTTATGAATTTTCTATACTTAAAAGAACATCTGAACTTGGAAATAAGGCTTTTAAGTTAATGCAAGTAAAACTGAGATCTTTAAAAATGCTATAACCTCAAGATTTGCAAGCCAAATTCCTTCAATATTCAAGGAGAAAACTCTTTTGTTCCTCTTTTAATAGTTGGTCCCTTTTAATTGAAATTGACTTGAAGATCTTTTAGAAATGTATGAGTATTAGAAAATGCATGAAACATGCAAAAGATGATCTTCTAAACAAAACAGAATACATAAAAACTGTTGCATGAAATAAAATCAAAATTAAATGTTGCTGAAGCATTAACAAAGCAAAAATCAAGATGCCCATACATGTCACTTCCTGGGTGGTGAGTGGGTCACTGGTCATATCACCAAACAATACATAAGCTGTCAAAGTGTACTCAGTATTTGGGATGAGATCTACCAGCTGCACCTCATTGACTGATGGCCCAACACGCATCTGCACATGAAAAGTAACACACCATGTTTAAAAACTGAAGAAAGCAATGGCAGAAATGCAAGCAATGATTTAACTGCACGGGAATTTTGTTTGTGAGTTTCACAGTATATTTACAGCTTCCTGACTGATGTCATTGTATACAATATCCCACTCAGTTCACTGTGCTTCAAGAAGTACATGCCAGTCTCTTGACTACAATGGTAGATCAAGAAAATCTATCAGGTTTTCTTAATTTATTTTTTTTTTGGTAGAGTACAGGAAGTAATGACAAATTCTCTCACCTCTTTTTCTGTGGTTGGGACTGTGGCATTCACAGGTTCATACGTTAACAAATAACCAGTAGCCCCATTGAGAGGTTCCCACCTTACTCGCATGGAAGTTGATCCAATGTCATAAACATTCAAGTTTCTAACTGAAGAGATTGGCACTGTCAAATAAAACATATATATTCATTTATTTCCTTCACTTTTTTCACTTTTCATATTCCGCATCACAGAAAGTACCACTAAAAATATTGCACATGGATATTAGGGTACTTTATGGGTAACAGAAGGTGATCTGCAAGTAGTGGTATTTTAAGTGGTGCTTAGTTTAAGAATGAGGTAATGGTCATCGTATTTTGAATGTGTCACAGGTTTGCTAAACACACAGTTAAAACTATCTTACAAGTCTACACTGGAACACTTGAATATTCTAAAAAGCAGTATTAACTCATATGAATGCTCTAATATGAAACAACATGACTGTTTTGGGATCTGCGACAGAATTCATAAAAATCATACTTTAAGGGTTTATGACAAGCCTCATACAAAACATTCAAAGAAGTAAAATGAACACAAAACAGTCAATATTCTTAAAGAGGCAGAAAAGTCACCCTATGTTGCATTCAGCATAAATATACCTAAATTCAATCATGTAGACAGCTAACAGAAACATGGCTAAGCTCTGTCTTGTAGAAGTGACATAATTATGTTTAATTGCCTTTTTGTTTATTTTATAAAATTAGAATGAATTTTAGAGTATTCTAGCAACTAGTAGCAGGAATTAATTATCTAGCATAAAAATGAAGGAGTACACATTTGTATATGATCAGATTTCATGTCTGCTGCTCTAATCATGTACAGTAGTGCTTTATGAGCCTGGAAAGAAGCTGGGACATATGTGTTTTACTACACTGCAGTTTCACTTTGCTAAAGTTTTCCAGCCAAGATCTGAACAACCAGTGTAACACAACACAATTTGGTCATTCAAATTAAAAATTTTGTTTCCTCTAAGAAGAAAGCCCACAGTTCTACTGGACAGGTCCCCAGATGCTAAGGTGGCTGTTAACATGTTATACAAGTTCCATTTCTAACTTACAAGTTGTTTCGCTGCCGATTAGAGGTTCACTGCTTTCATCTTCTACCACAGAAAACACGTTAACAACATATTTTGTTTCAGGTTTCAGATCTTTCAGAACTGTCGTGGTTTCCATCCTACTTACATAAAACTACATCAAAGAGAAGCAATGTTAACCACTGTACAACAAATGAACTTGTAATTTTATCTCTAAGATAAGAGAAAAAAAAAATCTTTGTGAAACTCTTCAGAAATCATTGGTATGGAGCTAAAAATAAGTATGGTCTTAATCTATGTATTTTGGCAGACAAACACTTGTTCTCAACAGAGCTGGATATAGCTAGCAGCACTCACTACGCATCCTACTTTCACACATGGTTTACACTTTTATATTACCCAGCAACATAAATAAAGTGCCAGGGATACATGTTACATCTTTGGAAAGAAGTTTTAAACCTCCAGGATAATCTAGATGGTTACAGCACATGGCATTAGCAACACCTTGCAGAACATAAAAGCCAGCAAACTGTAAAGTCATTGTGCAGTGGAATGACTGCTCCAACCTTAATCAAAGCCCAAATCCTGAGGTCATAATTTACTAAGACTAAATTCTTCCTGAGTCAAATCTGAGTTATGATTTAAAATCCACATCAGAGACTGGAAATTCAGAGTTAGGTACACAGAGGCACCTAACTTCATTCTTCTAAACACTCTTCTGTCTGGTTAAAGTGAGTGATGAGCAGTTCAGATTGCCTGAACCAGGGCTGCTGGTTACTGGCTCTCTGTATAGAGAAGTAATAACCACAAGATGAGTTTGATCCTGTGCATTAAACAGTTTGGAAGATATGCTTAGGCACAGATTCCAAGTACCATCATACAATATTAATCAAAGCACTAGCTTACTGTATCACTCACTGTCTTTTTTTTTTTTTCTACTAACAAGAAAATGTACTAAAATGACAGTAAGCCTACACATGAGTTTGCTCAGAAAATTTCTGTTACTGGCTTATTCAAACCAATATATGACAGTGGAATATGAATAGAAAGGAATTGCTAGAAATACCTGTCAACTGTTTTTAAGAAATACATCTTTCTCCTGAACTCATGATTTTAAAACAATCAAAGTAATCTTTATGCTCCCACTTTTTGTAAGTTTGAATATCATTTATCAGTCTTGATATTCTTGACCTTGGGATCCTTCTTTCATTTGCTGTTACACCATACACAGCACAAACTTCAGAATGTCACTACTGTATTGTGAAGGTCCAAGGTTATCATGGGCAATGTCAGAGATTAACATACAGTACTAACCCGCTGAGGGCTACCTCCAGAGGTAGGGTAATATTCAACTCTATATCTGTCAACACTCTCAGGAGGTGGGCTCCATCTCAGTCTGAAAGAACGAGGTGTCACTTCTGAAATAACTATGTTAGAGGGAGGTGGCAAATCACCTACAAGTGGAAGCAAATTTAAAAATTATTCATTTATCTTATATCATCAGGAATAAAAACATGAGGCAAAAAAAGTGCTTAGGGAAAAAAAACTCTTTAGGGACTTGCTTATGTTTCTGTATCCTCAGGAATTCTTAAAACAACTGCAAGAAGAGATAGCTCACCATCACATTCAAGAACAAATAAGCTCCCTATCACTCCTACTCCATTTTCAACACCAGTGTTTCACTGGAGAACCATCAACTAGCATTTCTGTTTTTCTATGCTTAGCTTTAATATTGGGTTGTCAGACATTAATACTAAAAAAGAGCAGGGCTGCTGAAATTTTCATTACTAGAGAAGTATCATCAAAGAACCTGACACAATGAGCAAAAAGGTGACACACTGAGAAACATACTTCCTGACTCTGGGAGAAAAGAAGGCACGTCCAGCCATGTCATGCTGTGTTAGGTATAATACAGTCATTGTTGAAATGAAAGAAAGAACCCCTGCAGGGTAGTCCAGGTGGTCTGCCTAACTTCCTCACACCAGCAGCTGAAAAAACAGCCCAAGGCTACACAGTGTTCCCAGTAAGTAATAAAAAGGAATTTGCAGTGCAAGCACATAAATGGAAAAAGGATGAATTAGACTGAAAAAGTGATGTACCTGGACCTTTCACACTATTACACAGATTTGTGGTTACATCATCAACAATGTTAGCCAGGAAGGAGAAATCTGCAACATTGTAAGCATGGATATCATCTGGATCCGTTGCAATCTGCTTCAGTTCATTTTCATCTGCATTTTTAATACCTTACAGAGAAGACATGAAAACAAAATTTGTTATAAATTGTGGCCATGAAGCATAATGCTATGAATGTAAGCCCCTAAACACATTCTTTGAATACCTTTTTAGGTACTTATGTATGTAGCCACTTCTCTGTGCATTTAGCAGATGGGCAGGAGGGGTCTGGTGCAGGCCACCTCTTCCTATAATACTTACCAATTGCATAAAGTTCCACCCCTTCATCTCTGAGTCTCCTTGAAGGGGTGACTACATCATCTTGTGATTTGCCATCAGTGATGAGAACACCGATTTTGCGAGCTCTGGGCCTTAAGCCTGCGTCTTGTTTGAAGTTGTTTTTTAAGATGAAATCCAAGGCCATTCCTAGCATGATACAAAGAATGTAGCCATCACTATAAATTATTTCCATATGCTAGTCATGGTAAAGGAGAGTATTTGGTCCTAGTGATTTCACTCTGACATCATCATTACACAATTTACTTCATTCTAATAGGACTTGGAATCTAGTTGCAACCTATCACCTAGACTTATCAGCAACCTATACTATTTCAGTCATGTCAGAGTCTCTAATCTCTTACTTTTTATGCATCACCCTCCTACCTGATCTCCTCTAGCCTCCCTTCTAGGTCCTCACCTTGTCTTCATCCCAACCCTGACATGGAACTTCCTTTTCTTCTTCTCATATGCTCAACATCAATCCAAGCTCTTCATCACCCAAGCTGTCCTCAATTACATTTCTCCAGACTTGCACTGAGCTTATATGTCTATGCTATGCCTGTTCTCTTCCAAACATACTGAACTGTAAGGCCGTTTCATCATGGACAAATTTGAACTCACTGGACAATACTAGGGTCATCTACTATAATTATTTTTGTTGGAGCTTAAGGAAAATCCTAGCAGTATGACATACCTGTTAGAGTATTGCCTCCTTTGTATGGTAAGTTGGCTACAGCCTCTAACAAAGCCTGTTTGGTTCGGTAAGCATTGAGATTCCATTCTGTTCTGGGATCTCCACTATACTGTGCAAGACCTGGTAAAAAAGCCATTATCACTCAGTTATGTGGCTGCGTAGCAGTTACACCTCATTTTCCCTCCAACATATGAGGACTTACCAATCTGTACTTTGTCAGGACCAATATCAAAAACTTCAACAATACGAGCAATGAAGTTCCTGATAGTTTTAAAATTTGGCCGTCCAATACTCCATGAGCCATCCACCAGCAGCACAATATCAGCTTCTGCTCTGGTTCTACATTCTAAACCTGCCATGTCAACCAGAAAAATATAACCTTAGCATGATAGCTTTCAACCAGAAAAATACAGGTTTAGCAAGATAACTTTCTTTCTTCATCCTTTTATATGACGTATGTCACGAGTTAGCTTCCGAAGTAGCTCTAGTTTTATTCACTGGCACTCTGTCAAGTATGACCTATTTGTGAAT
Source organism: Nestor notabilis (assembly GCF_000696875.1). NCBI lineage: Eukaryota > Metazoa > Chordata > Aves > Psittaciformes > Psittacidae > Nestor > Nestor notabilis. Next base: position 126,333 of record NW_009910501.1, read on the forward strand.
GTTATTCACACTAGTCACTGGTTCCATGGCAAAAGCTGTATAAATTTCTTCATGTATGTTTCCTTTTATAAATAAACCTTTGCAAATGTTAAGGCCAGTCCTCTTCTCTTTTGTCCTGCTATTATCTGTTTTGGTCATTAAAGATGGTTGATAACTTGATTTCAGAGGTTTTGTAAAAGGTTACTGAATTAACTACTGCTATGGCAGTGGCCATTATCACATTATCCAAATTTACAGTACTTTAGTCTTCATGGATAGCTAAACTTTCAACTATGCAATACACAATTTAATACCATATATTACAACCACTTTCAAATAAATAGCATTTCTGAATTTTCAGGGGAAAAAGACATGGTAATACAAGAGGTATAGAAGTTTGCATATACTGGAAAGAAAGAACACAAGTTAGGCAAGATACACAGACACGAACACAGGTCAAGAGATAGAGAGGGGACAAGAACAAACATTTATATAAAGCTGCAATGTTCTGAAAAGGTAGGAAGTTGTTCCAGATATCTTCAGTTTACAACTTACAGAATAAAATACACATCATATCATTTTCATCACAAGGAAAATCACAAAAATTTTATACAAAACAGAAAGAGACAATGATTTTATCCACAGTCATACACAAAAAAAAAAAAAAAAAAAATAATAATTCTTGCTCTCTCTCTTTTCCTGTAGATTGTGTTACCAGCTGCAAATTTTCTGGCTTCCTGCCATCAGAGCTTCTGGTCTTTATATGGAAGAAATCCCATCGAGAAAAATCAGCCACACTCATCACAGTTGAAAGATATTGTGATTTCATATATGTTCCACATAAGTGATCCAACACTGTAGACTCATGAATATAACTATTCCATGTACCTGGGGGTTAAAAGTATGATCCTCTTCTGCACAGAAAATATAGATCTAGTCTTTAGTCAGGACAATAAATTCAGTTAGGAGAAGGGTTTAAGCAAAACTATGTTAGTTCAAAAACTTGCATGCATAACTTTAATATAGAAGTTACAGTTAGTTTCATGTACAATATAAAAGTTAAACTATTTTGACTTTTATTTTAATTCCAACTACCATAGTTCCCCACATGGAAAATTCTAGCAAAGGCACCAGATCTAGAGTGATTTTTTTCCTCTATTAATAAATAATGTGCTATTACATTTACAGGCTCAGATATAAAATTCACTTTTCACATTAACCATGACTCAAATCCATGCATTAGTAAACATAATTAGCTTAAAGACTATATCACTGAAGACAGATATGATAGCTGTCATAATAAAAACTAACAAACCACTCTAGGTGCAATTACTTTTCTTCCAGATGTATTACAACTTTACTGTAATGTCACTGATGGCCTGTTATGTAGTTTTTCTCAATTTTACCCTCTTGTTTTAGACAGAACAGGACAGTAATTAAATAAAAAGTTCCTAAAAATTTTGTTAATAACATTACATGAGGTGTTTTTTACACAGCCCTGTGGAAATCAGGTATCAGAGAGGCTAAGCAAAAAGAACATAGAGGAAACTGTCAGACACATTTTTTCTTTACTTAACTTTGAAAGGCCTTTATAGTTAGGTTACTTCTCCTCACCAAGTTCTCTCTGATGGTTATGCAAACCTTGAAAGGGCAGAGAAGTCTTTATTTCTGCATGTATACTTGGCTATTGAGAAGCAAAGACCTGCTTCTTTATGCTTTTCGTGAAGGACAACTGAACCCTGAAACTCTCCTCAACCACTATTAATTGAGAGTATGGTGGGCACAACTATTAGTATGCAGAGGCCCATTAACCACTCCAAGACAGCTGCTATCAAAATTATGACTGGAAGATTTAGCTACACAGGGAAAAACTCTCAAACAGATACTGGGGATCACTCAGCAATTGTATTTCTGAACTAAACCTCCTCCTGCTATAGTAAAAAAAAAAAATCACAAACGAATTACTGATGGTTATCTTGAATATAAACTTAAATAATACACAATAATACTGGGATATTGCCAACTATCAGATCTTTGTTCATATCTTCTTAGTCTTATAGGAAGAGTCACCATATAAGGACAAGCAAACGCTAAATATCTGCTTAAAATTCCTTCTTCTACTCCTCTGAACACCCCTGCAGATGAGCCATGATCTCTGTTCAAGAATTTGACCTTATGTGATTTAACACAGATGTGTATGGCTTGAAAATGCAATGCAGATGGCTTTGAGTAATCAGCAAAACATGGATTGTCTGAGTTATCATCTCTGTAAGACCATCCAAAGGGTGCAAAGGACTAAAATCATGAACTAGTGGTCATTTTAGACCAGGGGTTATGTCATCAAGGTAGGGAGTACACTGAATCCTGTAAATAAATATTTATGTACATTAGAAATATGATAAAGAAATGCTGGTTAACTTCTGGTCTTTTTTTATCCAGAAGCCAAGACTGTGCTTTCTTCAATCATGTTTACCTCTAGATAAAAATGGCTCCGAAGTAGTATCTGAAAGGGTGGTCATCTCTTGTCCAACCAGGGGGCTGCTCTCTCCTCCTTCAAACATTCCGAAAACATTTACCTTATAGGTAGTTCCTGCCCTGCAACAGTTAGACAAATGTACCGTAACTAAAATGACTTGGCTAGCTAAACGCTGACACTTCACTTCTGAAATTCTCACAGAAAAAAATCGCCCATGGAAAAGAAGGTGCTAAAATGTAAAGCCCAAAGACTACCTTTTCCACAAAAGAGTGAAGTTTTGACAATATAAAAGCTGATTCTAGATACTATACTTAAATTCATAGCCTTCATCTTTCAAGTAATTTAAGACTTAAAGCTCAGGAGCGATGCATCAGGCAAAACAATCTGGAGCATAGATATGAAGGAGCTCCTGGACAAACTCAAATACAAAAAGGATGCCTACAGAGGGTGAAAATGGTAGCCTGGGAGGAATACAGAGAAATTTTCCTAGTAGCCAGGATCAGGTTAGGAAAGCTGAAGTCCTGATAGAATTACATCTGGCAAGAGACATTAAAGGCAACAAGGAAAGCTTCTATAGGTACATCAGTGATAAAAGAAAAAAATGCTAGGAAAAATGTCGGTGCTCTCCAGAAGGAAACAGGAGATCTGGTTACCAGGGACATGGAGAAGTCTGAGGTACTCAACTAAATTTTTGTCTGTCTTCACCAGTGCTCCAGCAACACTGCCCAAGTCACAGAAGGCAAAGGCAAGGACTAGGAGAATGAAGAACCGCCTGAGACCATCTAAGGAACTTAAAGGTGCACAAGTCCATGGGACCTGATAAGATGCTTTTGCAGGTCCCGAGGGAACAAGCAGATGAAGTGGCCAAGCCACTACTCATCATATTTGAGAAGTCATGGTAGGCCAGTAAAATTTCCACTGACTGGTAAAGGGGAAAAATAACCGCCATTTGAAAAAAAGTAAGACATGAAGAACTACAGGCCAGTCAGTGTCACCTCAGTGCCCAGCAAGATCACGGAGCAGATCCTCCTGGAAACAATGCTGTGGCACATGGAAAATTGTCGTGGTTTAAGCCCAGCCGGCAACTTGGAACCACGCAGCCGCTCGCTCACTCCCCCCCCTTTTCCTTCCTCCCCCCGCTCCCAGAGGGATGGGGAGGAGAATCGAAGGAATGTAACTCCCACGGGTTGAGATAACAGCTCTCCAGTAACTAAGGTATAATACAAACCACTACTGCTACCAATAGTAATGATAAGAGGAATAACAAGGGAAAAGGACACAACCGCTCACCACCCGCTGACTGATACCCAACCCGACCCGAGCAGTGATCTGGGCCTTCCGGGTAACTCCCCCCAGTTTCTATACTGGGCATGACGTGCTGTGGTATGGAATACCCCTTTGGTCAGTTTGAGTCAGGTGTCCTGTCTCTGCTTCCTCCTGGCTTCCCCTCCTCTCTGGCAAAGCATGAGACTGAGAAAGTCCTTGGTCAGAGTAAACATTACTTAGCAACAACTAAAAACATCGGTGTCATCAGCATTGTTCCCAGACGGAAAGTCAAAAACACAGCACTGCACCAGCTACTGAGAAGGAGAAAAAATGACTGCTGTAGCTGAATCCAGGACAAAAATAAAGAGGTGAATGGTGACAGCCAACATGGTTTCACTAAGGGCAAATCATGCCTGACAAATACGGTGGCCTTCTACAACTGGGTTACAGCATTGATGGATAAGAGAAAAGCAAGTGACATCATCTACCTGGACTTGTGCAAAGCATCTGGCACTGTCCCGCATGACATAGAATCATAGAATGGTTTGGGTTGGAAAGGACCTTAAGATCACCTAGTTCCAACCCCCCTGCCATGGGCAGGGACACCCTTGTCAGAGACAGCCTTGTCTCTAAACTGGAGAGGCATGGATCTGATGGATAGACCAGTCAATGGATAAGGAATTAGCTGGATGGTTGCACACAGAGAGTTGAAGTCAATGGCTCAATATCCAAGTGGAAACCAGTGATGAGTGGTGTTCCTCAAAGGTCAGTATGTGGACTGGCACTGTTTAACATCTTTGTCAGCAACATGAACAGTGGGATTGAGTGCACCCTCAGTAAGTTTTCTGACAACACCAGGCTGCATGGTGCAATTGATATACTGGAGGAAAGGGATGTCATCCAGAGGGACCTTGACAGGCTTGAGAGGTGTGCCTGTGTAAACCTCATGAAGTTCAACCAGGCCAAGTACAACATCCTGCACCTGGGTCAGGGCAATCCCAAGCACAGATACAGGCTGGGCAGAGACTGGACTGAGAGCAGCCCTGAAGAGAAAGACTTGGGAATGTTGTTTGACAGGTTCAACATAAGCCAGTAGTGTGCGTTTGCAGCCCAGAAAGCTGACTGTATTCTGGGTTGCATCAAAAGAAACATGACCAGCAGGTTGAGGAAGGTGATTTTCCCCCTCTGCTCTGCTCTTGTGAGACCCCACCTGGAGTACTGTATTCAGCTCTGGGGCTCCCAGCACCAGGAGGACATAGACTTTTTGGAGCAAGTCCAGAGGAGGGACACAAAGACGATCAGAGGGCTGAAGCACCTCTCCTATGAAGACAGGCTTAGAGAGTTGGTGGTGTTCTGCCTAGAGAAGTCCCTGGGGAGACCTTATAGAAGCCTTCCAGTACTTAAACAGGGGCTACAAGAAAGCTGGAGAGGGACTTTTTACAAGGGCATGTAGTGATAGGACAAGGGGGAATGGCTTTAAACTGAAAAAGGGTAGATTTATATTAGATACAAGGAAGAAACTCTTCACTCTGAGGGTGGTGAGGCACAGGCATAGGTTGCCCAGAGAAGCGGGGGCTGCCCCATCCGTGGCAGCGTCCAGGCCAGGTTGGATGGGGCTTTGAGCAACCTGCTCTAGTGGAAGGTGCCCCTGCCTATGGCAGAGGGCTTGGAACTACATGGTCTTTAAGGTCCCTTCCAACCCAAACCATTCTATAAAAAGAAGACTTTTAATGATCCAATTTCTAATATATTTAGTATATTTGCATAACAGATTTTGGCATGGTCTGAAGCCGATTTTATAAACCCAGGCCTGACTTACCTGAGAAAATGGATCAAGAACTAAACTAAGCTTTTTTTTTTTAACAAACATGAGGTAAGGATCTTTCGGGAGAAAACTTTAGAGATCCCAACTTTTTTCAGTATCACATTAGCTTTCTCCTATGCAAAATTCAGAATACAGGCTCTGCAGGAATTTTAGTTCCTGCAAGAACACAAGTGACATGAATGAATAATCTCAGAAAGAGCCCTGCCAGGTGCTTTTCAGACACTGCATAACAAGATCCTCATAGTTTATTGACAAAATTACTTTCTTTCTTACCTTTGCCAGGTGTTTCAATCTCAGACCATGATTAAACAAAACTCTAAGATAAAGTTATGAAAAAAAAAAAAGACATTGATTATTATCCATACCTGAGCTCCTCCAATACAACTGTGCTGTCATATGGCCCCACTATTAATTCTCCAAGACTCCTGTTGTCTTCTGTAGGGTGGAAAGTTACTTTGTACCCCTTCACTCGCCCTGGAGCTGGCTCCCATGTTACTCGGAAGCTTGACATAGTTGAATCAGAAGTTCTCAGATTTCGAGGTGGCTTAAAGGGTGAGGCTGCAAAGATGGGAAGAAAGGGTTTAAATCAGGTCTGCTTATAGAAAAAAACATCAAGTATGCTCTTATGTAATAATCCATATGAAAATCCACTACTAATGATGGTCCTAAACTCTTTGTATCTTTCATTTGACATAAAGACAAGCACCAAGAGGTGACAGGTGAGATTTACTTCACTTAATTTTAGCTATCTAACCAATAGGTATGTGAGCTAGGTTTGTTATTAAGGCTCCCTCTACAGTCAACAGACTGAGGGATAGACAGCAATTCAGCTCACCTATCTTAAACATCCATCTGATCTTCAATAAATGTTGAGAATAGGTGGACGAGCCACCATCAGTCTTTCTCTCTTATTAATTATGAAGCAATTAGATGACCAGTCTAAGTCAGCCCTCTCTTTTTTAAATGGCAGCAAGTAGGTGAGCCATATAAACCAAAAGAGAAATGGAAGCAGCTTCCTCTCAAACTAACACTGGAAATATCAGAGTTTACTGTAGGCAAAAGTCACATCCAGCCAGTACTCAGTTGCCAATACCACTTCTCAAGCTGCTTCTTCCTCAGAGCTCTGGGTCCCAGAGGTCAGAGTATGGAAAGAAAAAGGACCCTTTCATAGAAAAGGTCCTGCCAACAGTCCTCTCCCTTTACAGGCTCATGGCCTGGCACCTCAGTCAACTTCACCAACCACAGATACGACAGTATGTCAAAAAATTCTTCAAAGTGCAGACAAACAGCTTGAGGTTTTTAGGTCAAGAGCAGCTTCCTCTGAAGGCTAACAGCTACCCAGTGCAGGTTCAGTCCTCACAGACAAAGTGGTTAATAAGCCTGCTGAGAGCTTCTGAATCACTTTTGCTTTGTATAGATCTAAAGTGCAGTTGTAGAAAATACTGCAGCAGTGAAATCTCAAAGTTGCAAAATCGGAATTAGAGTAAACAGAAAGTCACCACTATCATTTTGGAGTGAAAAGGTGGAGGGAAAAATAAAAAAAGAGTTTGTCTTATCCTTTTGCCTATGTAATTGTCTAACTATAGCTGAAAGATCATAAATGTCCGCAGATCGTGAATTCCCCTGAGAAACCATAGATACACTCCCACTCACGAGGAAAAGTACAGCCTCTCTGTCTCATCTCCCATGATACTCCTCCCTGAATTATCATGACAGCGTCAACTAACAAGATCACTCAGGCTCCACTTTCTTCCAAAGTGTGATTACCACCACAACTATTTACACTGAAAGCACAGAGGCATATCCCATATCAAGATGAACAAAATATCAAAAGCAGCTGGATGACCTGAAATTTATCTGGTTGATTTGATCTGGATACCAAGAGAACATTTCCTTACAAAAATAAAGACCAGCATCAGACACATACTAAAGGCACAGCAGAAAATTAGTTTTGCTTTAACCACAAAAATTCCCTTACCAGGATTTAATAAATGTTTTAGAGTTTCATCTTCTGAGAGAAAAGAGCTTGTCCAGTAGACCATGGTCTCTGAGGTCAAGCTTCCAATTATGACTCTTCAAAATCATCTACTCCCTCTTTTTACTATCTCAGGTTTTCCACAAAAAATAAGGTGACCAAAGAAGACAAATCTAAGTAACAGGATGCTGGCCAGCTATTTAATCAACACCCACACCCAAAAAGCAAATTATGAAACAACTGACAACACTTTATTTAGTCTATATACTGTCTTCCAAACAAAACACCTTGTTTTGACTTCTAACAACAGGTTTTCAAAACGAGTCCAGTATTTTCAATGAGATTTTACACCATATTTACATTCTCCATATCAACAGCAAGAACCTGTGCTCAGGCTATGACATAATGAAGTTTTCAACAAATCAAACTGTCTTTTTAACATCTGACATTTTCTTTAATTTGCCTGTCCATTCATGATGTTGGCACACTCCATCACTCCATACTTTTCTAAGTATCACGATTATTAATTTTAAGTACAAAACTTAACTTATAAAATCTTGTACACACTTATGACACATACCTGTTGTTCCTTCTGCTTTTCTTGATTTTCCTTGTCCAAAATCATAAATTGGGACAACACTGAGGTCATATGTAGTCCGTGGCTTAAGCCGCTTTAACACTATGCTTGTAGCAGGAGCATTTACTCTTCCAAACATCTGTCTTCCTCCACTGCGTGGTCGGTAGTACACACGATATGACAAGACTTTCCCAGGTGAAGGCTGCCATCTAACTCTCATTGTATTCTCTGTCTCGTTGTCTACTGTCACGGTCCTGGCATTTTGTGACACTTTTCAGTGTAAAAATATGGATAAATGTTTACTTTGTCACACAAAGATATATTCAAATGCATGCCTACAACATTCATTCTGCTGTATTAAAAAAAATTTTAAATTGCACTTTTCAAAATTACAGTATTTGATTGTGGGGGACCTCACAGGCCACTGTCAAATTATTTTTTTCAATTGTAATAGACTAAACAAACACAAGTGTGCTTTCCACTGCAGAGAAAAAAAGAAGTATAAATTACACAATGACATAGTGTAATTGCAAGTTTAATTTAGCCACAGTTTTCAGTAACCTATTAAATAGTGGATTCAGCACTATCATGAAAGTGGTAAATTATAAAGCTACTGTTCTTTATGAACACACTGTCCTGTAAAGATTTTCTAACTTTCACATTTACAGATCTGATAAGGCACTGGGAAATACCTAACCTGCTGGCTGTTGGGTTCCATACAAACTATCCTCCAAATAGTGGTGTGTTACTTTCCAAATGCTTGGAAAATCACTCACCACTATGCACATGGACTAATAAAGCATTTTCTCTACAAATTGTAGCATTCAGCTTCTAAGAGATATTTTCCAGACTGTAAAAATGTTACAAATGATCTGAAGTGAACTGAAAGGTATGTAATGCTGGCTCTCAGCTGAAATAAGCCATCTAGGTTTTGGCAAAACAGAACCTTCTTGGCATGCCAGAATCAACCAATATTTCATCACATGGTAAGGTAGACTTTGCAGGCTACAGTATCATCTCCCAGTCCTAGGAAATGACAGTTTCTGTGTTTGTACCAGAAAGATGCAAAGTTAGTCTCAGGTTTGGGTCTACTGATAGGCCTGACAGCAGGTTCCCTGGGCAGCACACTGAGAGAAGTAACAAATGATCCGGCTAAGCTGCCTACTTAACCAGGAGAAGGCAGGACAGCTAATGCTGCTGTTCATGAAGAAAGAAGAAAGATGTGGGGGACAGTCTGCTTTGACTCTGGGACTAAGCTCTTAGCAATGGCAGCAAACACTACTCTGGTGAGAACTTAAGAACAACTGGGTCAAGGACAAAGGTTAAAGTAGTTCAGCAGTCTGTCTCCAACAGTAGTCAAAACAGATGTTTAGGAAAGAGTACAAGAACACGTAAACACACATGATGCTTTCCCAGAGCACTTCCTCAGGCTTTATATTCACATGGCCCTTTTAGACAAACAACAGAAACACTAAGGTTCATCCAGGGCACCCTTTCGTTCATTCTGGCTCCTCTACTTGCCAGTTCTTGCTATAAAGCAACAAGCTATGCCTGGCCTCTCAGTGTGTTTTACTTTGCTTACACCACAGGAGAGACTTGAGCCTGCTTTGACTAACACTACATGATGTTTAGCAGATAAGAAAAAAGATCCTCAGCACAGGTAAATAACAAACATTAAAATCACCCAGTAAGTGATCACTCAGTTTAAGAACTATGAAGGTTGAAAAGGGCAATAGCTTGGAAAGGAAATTCACTGATTCTGTGTGAATTTGCCCCACCTTTCCTTCTTACTCTCTCCATAACATTTCTTGCACCTGACTCCCAGCAGTTATACCAAACCTGCAGAAGTCTGGCTTTAGAGTAACTTGCAGACAAAATCACATCTTAAGGTGGAAGTAACTCTTGCTGAATCCAAATCTACATGACATAGATGAAATTTTCCTTTTATTTAATCGTCAAACAAAAAGCCAGAATTGACTGATGTGGCATTTTGGTTTGTGAGGACATTTCAGGGGGAAAAAAAAAGGTGAAGAAAAGTAAGTTCCATTTGCTTTAAAATATCATAATTTCATCAAGAACAGAATGTTACAATACTGGCAATGGTGCACTACACTCACCATCAGTAAAAGCCTCTCCTTCTACTGGGTCTCCTTCTCCACTGCTGTAGGTTGCGTATACTGAAATCCTGTATTTAGTCTCTGGCTCCAAGCCTTCTAGCACAGCATCCACTGTATTTCCAGGCACTCTCTTCTCTCCCATTGTATCATCATAAAGCGATTTCCACACTATCCTATAATCATTAACTGCTCCTGGAGCTGGTGTCCATGATAACCCAACTGTAGTGTCAGTTATGTCTGTGGTAACCAAATTACGTGGTGAACCACGTTCTACAAGAAAGAAAACAGCAAATTGTCTTTAAAACACAACAGCAAAAGTCAGCAAAGCACAAATGGAAAAGTAAAAATTATCATAAGAGCAAAAAATAAACATTTTCCATCAATATTAGTTTCAACAACATACACTTGTAGTTCCAAGAGAAAATTGAGAGATTTTTCAACAAAATGCGTAAAGCTAACTTTAGACTATGAATGATCCTATCTCTTACCATGCAAGATACTTAGCAGTTATGCTTTAGATTATGCAAAATAAAAATGGCATTAATCAAGTACTTGGAATTAAGCAAGTGCTTAGATGTGCTGTGGCCTATTTAGGTAGATTTTGACTCTTAAGTGAAAAATTCATTTCATTCATTCCTCTTCATCTTCATGTGTGTAACTTTTTTTTCAGGCTGGGAGGGTGGTAAATAAACGAGACTTTTATGTGAGTTAAACAGTCCTTTCTCTGATGACCTTATTTTCTTATTTAATAGTACAGTCTTATCTTCCAGACTATCACTTCCCAGATCTATCAGCTCTTTCATTTTATGTTCATAACTTATTTGCAGCATGTTTGCTTCATGCTGCACTTACAGTACAAAACACTCTCCCTCTTTCCACTCATAATACTTGTGCCTCTTTCCTCCCTGTATTTTGTTCCAGCCAGGTTGGAACAAAGGAGACAAACTCATTAGTCTGTGAAAACCAGTTGACAGCTGTATGCTTGAGTCTCACCTAGCATGTCAGAGTAATTCCACTTCTTAAAAATGGAGCTCATTGGTCTGAAGTGGTGCAGTGAAAGGAGTGCTTCTGTTTAATGTTTAACATACATTTATAACATATGTTCAATTTTCCTATTGCAGTGGCTGGCTTTGAGAGCAGGAAAGGAGCTCTGACTGGTGGGTTTATTGCAATGGCCTCACTGTAGCAAAATCTGCAAAAGGAATCTGTGAAACCACATCCACATCCACACAGAAGTGCTTGATTCCTTGGTGTTTATTCTCGGTGGTCTTTCTCCCTGTACAGACATTCCTGAGAGACTGCATAGCAAGAGGTCTTAAACACTTGAGGTGGCCTCATGGCATCACAGTTAAGTTTCAGTGCACTGATAAAAATATCCTATAACCCTATATTATACGACAGCAGCCATGGGACCAGATTCAAAACTTCTGAACACAGAGAAATTCAGTACCTATCCAATTTCCACTGCTCAGATTCATTGCAAGAACAGACCTCACTGTTTTCAGAAACCTGAAGCAGTTTCAGTCCAAGACTGAGCAACAAGTTGCTCTAAGTCGTATACTGTGTTTTCACTTTTCATATTCATTTGTCTTTCACTTCCATTGCAAATATGCAACATTTCCAAACAATCCCATTGGAGCAAACAAGACTACCTGTAGAAAGTTTGGTTTTGCAACTATTTCATTGCCAGCAGAACTTCATTAAAACTGAGCTGATGAATGGAAATTAATATCAACCTATCTGAAAACAATGTTTACTGTATAATAAAGATTCATTAGCTACAGAGATTACAGAATCAGAAGGTACCTCTCCAATCACAAAGCTGACTCTTAAATATAGCTAATAGAGCATATAATATAATTCCTTTGTGTTGCAAGTTTTTTCTAATTTTAATTCACGGTCTTGGGACATCCCATCATGCTTTTCTGCAGACAATTCTTTTTCCATCCTAACTCTCCATCAGTTCTTACAACTTTACTCTTCAAACCAGTTTTTAGCTTCACAATATAAATCACCACAATTTATGTCATCTTCTCTTCCAAAAAATTTCAGATACAGAGGTTTGGTAAAGTTTGCTTGTTTTTCATTTCACAACAATAGTGGTTGCATACAGTGAAAAAGTTATAGTGAAAAGGCCTGATTCAGCTCATGCTTCATGAAATCCCACTGAATTCAGTGACTGCAATAAATGAAAGCCAGGGCAGAATCTAAACTCCAAAGACCGATTTTCCTGGAAGCCTGAAAAAAAGATTTGCCTTCAGAAGTAAATTACACCAATTTTTCTGTCTGCTTTTAAGCTTCCACTCCAAAATCTTGGCTTTTTCATACAATTAAAAAAAGAATATTAAGGCAATCCAAATGGAAAAAATATGGAAAACCTAACTTGATAGAATGCACAGATGTCTCACAATAAAAACCTTTCTTTCCATATTTTAACGTAATATAAATATACAAGTCACTTTATTTTGGCTACTTTAAAACACGACTCTGCCACAATATGATTTCAGTATTAAAGCATCTGCTACCACAGCACAATTTTTGCAAGTCTACTTTTGGACGGTAAAGCTAATGATATATGTTGGAAACACTGCAAAAATAACTTCATTTTTAAAACCGTTATTGATTAAGTCATTATTGAGGTTATTAAATAACAAAGGAAAATAATTTGTTCGGAATGGACTGTAATGAACACCATTTACTGTTGCTTCTGAAAGAAATAATCTTTGGAACTAAATGTCTTTTTTATAAAGCAAGGTAAGAGAGGGAAAAGGGACTGGGATTCCTACCAAACCACTAGAACTAAATGGAAAATTTTTACTTCAAATAGTTGGAAACTGCTGACAAGACAACTTACCTACTAAGGGAAATTAGACTTTTTATATGTTACACTGCAACTGAGAACATTTCTTTAACATAACACACTAACTTGATTTGCACCTCGTATGTGAGGTGGAAGTTCACTGACAGCTTTTTTCTGCTTCACTGAATCTCCCACAAGCATTTTGGTATTAGGGGAACACCTGTGTTTAAGATGCAGTCCAACTGTAAGTCTTAATTTATTAGGATTCCCTCAAATATTACCTAAACGGCTACACTCAGAGTCAAGAAACATATTTGTGCTCCACAATAACACTGGTATCATGTACTCTCTAGCAAACATACAATTAGACCTATAAGATATTTTCCCTTAAAGTAAAATCAAAATACCTAGTTACCTTGCTTACATTTCACAAAAATAAATAAATAAACAAATAAATAGAAGAAAAAATCCACAATTGTGACCCCTAAGCAGTCATTCTGTTCTTTGGTCCATGTGTTCAGAAATGCTTGTTGTACATCTACTTTTTGCCTACTTGCTTAAACAGAATGGATAAGGAGTATGGAAGGACAACGCACACTGTGAGAAAGGAAAGTGCTGGCTGGCTGGCTCGCAAGTGGTTATCAAAAGACTCCTGCTTTTTCCTGATTTGAAATGGAAGCTAAAGTATACTCATCATTTCACACTGCCCCCAAGCCATCAGCAAGTGAGGAAGCAGTTGTTTTTCGAAAATTATCCCCTAACAGGCATTATGTCCTATGGTGTTCTGGAGCACCAAACCAGCTGGTGTAAACACAGCTGTAAGCCATGGTGAGTACATACACAGTAAAACAAAGTGCTTGCACGAACAGGTCACATGCTTACCTAGGCAAGCATGCCAGTCACCAGTTTCAGGCTATCAGATTCTCTAAGCAGTCTTTAGCTCAGTGCTGGTCTGCCCACAGTCCCTGATACACCTCTACTATCACTCAGTGCAGACGCACACTCAAAATCAACTTGGTAACTTTCAGTCAGGTGCTTTTACACCCAGTTCTGGACTTCTGCAACGCCCAGTTTCCATGTCAAGTTTTTCTGCTATAGTATGCCAGAGACACAATATAATATTAAAGCTGTTTCCCTGTGTCCACTTGGCTCACTTCCCATAGCTCTCCAGCAATCACTGTTGTCACCAAACACAAGACTGAATCAGCCAAAATTAAAATGTTAACATTCATAAAGATTAAATGGTGTTATTCAAATGGCCTTTCTGCTCAGAAACATTTACACAACTCCAGACAATTTCAGTGAGAGTTATACATGCTGTTTGGACCCGAAGTTTAAACAGTTTCCTGCATGTGTTCTTAAAACCAGCTTTCAAAAATAACCTGCAGTGATAAATTTCATGCAGAGCCATGTTTTATTTTGGTTAAACATAGGATTGATATAAGCCAGCATCTGAAAAGGTCAGAATCAACTATAAAAAGCCTTCTCTTGCAGAGGCATATACTTGATTCCTGCCTTGTTTACATCAGGAATATCCCATTAAGTAGGCAGGCTAGGTCGCTGCAGCCAAGGATCCAAGTGCACCCATCAGATGACATGGTCGCAGGATTGGTTTTACTCTAATGATCAAACTCTCTTCAGCACCGCAGGAGGCAATCACTTTGGTTAGCTGATACCCTTCCGTCCGAACCACAAAGTAGAGGGTTACTCCTGGAGTACCAGCCCTCAGGCACATAGAGAGAGGATGTGGACATGGTGCAGGGGAGAGTCAAGGACTTGCTACTCAAAGGGAATGCTCACTGGTTCCTGTTACAGGAAGTTTCTTGCTCTTCTGCTACTGGAAATGCAGAACGGTGAGAAGACACCCACCAGCAGAGTTCTGACCCAAAACAAAGGTACTTTGGCCAGAGCACTTCTGAGTCCCTGCTCTAGGATAAAGCCAACAAGAATTCATACTCAGTCCTTTTAATGTTTTACCTATATTGTCCAACAGTTAATCAGTTAACATTACTCTCAACCGTCTAGAAATATCTTTTTATTATTCATTCAAACTTCCTGTGTTATTTTTTTTCTGACATATATTTCCTGTGTAAAAGTAAGAAAATTTTCCACAGATTATCAGAAGACAATTTCAAATGTCAGATTCAAAAATCTTGGAATGTATAATATTAGAAATGCATGAAACAGCATTAAATCTCCTGAGGACACAGAGTCCTTGTTTCTGTCAGGACGGAAGCAGGACTATGGAGTCTGAACATTATGTAAAGTCCCTGTGATATGCTAAAAACATCATTGTAACAAAATGCCAACTTGAATTTGTACTATTCTGTCTGTAGGAGGTCATTCATTTATAAAGCATTCTTATGGTACATAGAAACAGCAAAAAAATAATTTCTTTTACAAATAACTACTATTTTCTGACAAAAAAGAGGGCCCCCCAAAAAAACAAGCTCTAAGAAATGTATACAACAGAAAATAACTTGAATTGAAAAGTGACCTAGTGATAACAACTTTTTGTACTATATAGATTTAGTACAGCCCAGTTCTCACAGCACAAATAGCCACCCATCAAACAGGATGGCAGGACAAGGCCTTATATCACAGAAACATAAAGGTTCTCTTTCTAAAGGGAAAGCTACTGTGATGAAATTATATCTCAAACTCATCTCCTGAATTTAATACACCACACCTCTTGTTGTTTATTCTAAAGTTTACACAGATAAGAAATAAAATGGGTTGATACGTCTATTAATCTAGACTAGCAGTCTCATTTATTCCAACAGAACTACATCCATTTATACCAACATCATTTCTAGTGTAGGAACTTCACTGATGTAAGTGGAAATGCTTTGAAATTTCTCGGTGCAAGCAAGATAGGAATTTGAACACAATTTTTTCCAGAAAAAAAAAAGGCTTTTTTTCTAAATGCCAATGAAATTTGTATTACAAATGTAATGATTCCCCTGCTTAGAGCCAGTAACTGAAATATTCTTAAGTCTGTTCTGAAAAATACATAACTGCCAGCAAAAGGACACTCATAAAATAGATCTGCAGCTTTCAAATTTTTCAGACATTCATTAGGATTAAACATTACTGTGTAGATTGCTTAATCTAGCAATGATTTTTTTTTTCTTTAAAACAACTGCAGATTATGAAAGTTAATCTATTTAGCAGCTAATGTACAGTATGTTCTTTTCATCTGACAGTATGCCTTTGGGCAGAAAACCAAATTCTTGCTAGACTTAAAACCACCTCTCTTATTAAAAAACAGATTAGAAAAACAGTACCTCTCTCAAACCGCTTGTCTGTTGCATTTACACTCACTGGCCTCACCATGTTTGTCATTGTTAGTTCTGGTGTATGATGACTTGGGTAAAATCATATGATCCCCCCAAAAAACGAAAGCAAAATGGGGGTTTTGGGGTGGTTGGGAATAAGAGGGAGGCTTTTTCTTAAGGGATTCCTGTGGGCATTTCTTGCTTATTCTTCAATCTATATTACGTACCATCAAATAAAACTCAGTGCTAATTTGTTTAGTTCCCCCGGTTGTCACAAGCCTTGCTCCACCACATGGGAAATGGCAGCCTGCACTGACTTATTTTACTTTAGCAGTTTCAGTGACACCAAGTGAGCTGAGGGGAATCACAGCCAACAAAATATGTCTGAGGAAAATTTTTCCATGGCAATTTTATAGAAGGGCTCCAACCAAAGCTGCCTAGTGACGGATCACCATGCACTTTTGAAAGTGAGAGGATAAAGTGGAGAATTCTCTACAGCACATACTTTGTATATGCAGTTGTGTTTAATGCACTATGAAATATAAAGCTCCAGAACTTTCACCTTTGGATGGTACCTCATAACTGCAGATAAAATCAGCCAGTGACTGAAAAAGGCTGTATAAAAGATCAGAGCAGTATAAATTTCCTAAAATATGGAATACTGAAAAAGGAAAGCATACTCCTGCACCAAAGGGGCAAAAACATTGTTTCCCTTTTTCCGCTCTAAAAACACAGAAAAGAAAGAAACCCATTCTCCCTGAATAACAGTTACAAGTATGGTATGGAAATTTTCTGATTACTCATTTGCTAAACTCTCTATACTGTGTTTGTCCGTGAACAGTTCATAAAATTCTGATCCTCTGGCATGTGTTTTATCTTTGAGCTGGGTCAGATAGCTATGCAAACATCTTATAGAAGAGATTATGCAGTTACCTGGGGGAATGTTTGCCCTCTCTGTTTTATGCAGTGAAACAATAAGGGCAAGCATATACTTAGCAAAAAGAAAAACAAACGAAGAAGCAGAGATTAGCCAGCTGGTAGGTGATATCAGGTACACAGAACGATTACTGCCTGGGTTTGTGTGGATTATTCTTCCCGAGTATCCTGAAACAAACAAGCCACTTCAAAACACTGAAAAAAATGCCTTACAGAGCAAAACAGACGAAGAGAAGGAACTTCCAAGAGAAATTTGTGACTACTAAAAATACTTTGACTATAACATACATAACTGAAAGACCTTCAATCCACGCCCACACAGACATCTTCTTGCAAATCATGTTTGAGCTGTCTAAAAGATTATAAGTTTTTCTCTGTCTACTGAAGGCTGCCCTTGCAACTGAATACAGTACCAGCTCATATGAGTTCTCCTACCACATGTACAGCAAAATAAATCATTACTGAAGGCAGTAAGAATGTTCGTCTACACCCTTAGTCTCAGGGGACTGTTTAGTGACTCAGTAAAATTCCATTAACATCTGAGACCTTGGACTTTTCATTTCCTGACACTTCACTATACAATAGCTGGAGAAGCTACTGTATCCAGCTCCTCTTTTCTCACTTTCCTATTGGTGCTGAAATGTTCACTGCACCCAAACTGATTTTCCTTAGACGATGTTATCAATACCATAAACCAACAACTGCCACAGTCTGAAGGCAATCTCAAGCCTAGCTCTTGATAATGACGATGAACTGAAGTGGCCAGCAACTATGGCATCACTGACTGAGTAGGTTTGGTGAGAAATCATATGGTGAAGACATCAAGTAAGCCCCATTGGGATTCCTGATACAGGAAAATACTTAAGTGCTCAGTACTTCAGTGCTATTGGCAATGAAAAACACACACCGCACTATTTTGTTTCTCAGACACCATGGCTCACGGAAAAACTAACTGAAATACTTAACACTTTTTTATGCTTCCTTTCACAGCTTTTTTGTCTTTACTGTTGATAAGTTTATTTCTCCAGGAGTTAAGATCTGTCCCATTCCCAGCCTCAGTCAGACAAGTTAGGTCAGCTAATAGTTAGTCAAGTATCCACCTCACTGACCTGTGTAAATTTTCAGGCGAGCCCAACCATATTTATTTTAGCTTCACAGGCAGCATGACTTCTCTTTTCAAGTAAACTCTATACTAAGCTTTGAAGTTTGAATGTTGCCCTTCAGTTCCAAAATTGCAACACTTTTACTCTTAATTGTCTGATTTTCCTCACAGGTTTTGTCTTTCTATCCTTCAATGAGGTAAGAGAGTACCACACAGTGAAATGTTGTCTTATATCAACAGATATTTTGAGAACCCTTCATACCATTAGTCAGAGAGTCTTTCAAAATACCTATGGACTATGGTCAAAGAGTTTTGGTCTAATTTAAGTATTTTTATTATCCCACAAAACTGCTATATCCTGATTACTAAAATACACAGTGGATGTTCCATGAGAAAACATCATGATTTATGCCTCTGCTGTCATGCAAACAGAACTTTGTATTCTAGTCTTTACCTTTGATCACCCAATAATGACTGACATCTGTATATACTCTTACTAACATTTTATCTAACCAAGAAAAATTTAATAGGCAGCTTCAATACGAGTAATGTTTTCTGGAGTGCATCCTGACAGGATTTTCAAATCCAGCTGAATCTTCAAAGTATATGCATTTGAGTCAAAAACCTATACCTGCCAAAATGGTAAAAGTAATTTTTAATTTGATTTTCTCCCAACTGAGGAACTGTATAAAAAGTAATTCAGCTAAGTGACAGGATGTGTATTTATTCATATTGATCCCAAGACAAAATCTGTCACAGAAATTTTTACATACGGTTTTAATTCAGTTGCTTAGAGTAAAATCTCCATCTTAAATGCCATCTGGTTGCATATAAACCCATTCCAGAGCTACAGTCAACTATCCTTTTAAATTTTTTGACTCTTGAACCAATTTTCCACTGCAGAAAGACCAAATCAGAATCAGAGCCCTCCTAGGAAGGGGAAGGTGGAGTATGGAAAGGACAAGACAGTCTCTATCTGAGACTGAATTCTGGTTTTCTGATGACTCTTGTCTTCTCGATTCTGCTGTATTTCATTCACTGTTCTCTCCATTTAGAATGTGTTTTAACTGAGACTCTAGGCAACACCTTAAAAGACTTTTCTATTGCTCAAGTTTTATGAGAGGCTAAAAAGCTAAGCTTATTTTATGAATTTGCAACACATTTGATCTCTCCAGAGCTCCGCGTTAGTAAAAGTTCTCTCAGGTTTACTACAAAGATACTCAGTGAAAACCTTTCCACCAAATGTAAACAGTTAACTTGGTCAACCCTTCACTAAAATTTGAGGCATCTCCCTAAGGAAATGGACAACTCAGTCTGTTTAACAGAGAGACAAGCCTTTCAAGGTTTGCAAAGGAAGACCAATGCATTCCTCTCTCCACTGGCAGAGAAAACAGCAGGGGTGTCAGGCTCCTCTGTCTACTTGGGATCTAGTCTGTTCTTGTCTGAGAGTGAAATTTGTATTTCTGAACGTACAGGTTCAACAGAAAGAGTAAAGGAGACTCTTGCCCACCATACACTACAGCTTTGTGAATCCACTGTGATGTGGAGATGTGAATTCAAACTCTCCCAGACAGTAAGGGCTACAGCTCCACCCACCTCTTCCTTTCAAAAAAGTGTTAAGACTTACTTAGAATACCACACAAAAGGAAGTGGCAGCACCACCACCAACAGGGAAGTTCATTAAGTCCTGATCACCTCTGGCCTTTCTGGAGGATATGGGGAGAATACAGCTATCTGTTCTTTACCTGGATTTCAGTAGTGTTATGGGCAGGTGACAGGTTCTTTTCTCCTATAAAAGAATCACTTTGGATCTTGCATGGGTATTGAAAGTGAGGGAGGTATGGAACTTTCAACATAACTCCCAAGGTGCCTGATTATCTGATGGCAGCACCTTGTCTCAGTGTAAGTAGATAATTTGGATAGTCATCTGATAGTCACCTGAGACTTGGGTAGTGGTCCAGGCAGGAGGATTGTGCTTAGCTCTCAGTTGGTCCTTCTATAGTCAGTGAACAGAGAAATGTTCCTTTGAAGGAAAAGTAGATTTTCTGTTTTGTTTTCTAACCTATGTCATAACAAAAAGTTAAACTGATGGAGAAACTGAGGCACAAGTACACCCCTTTAACTCCATTAGCATCAATGGATGAATTTAATTCCACATAATTAATCTGACAGATGTTTTCAAGTGCCGTGCCTACGCAGCTGCAGTGACAGACTTTAGCAATACGTACCTGGCCAGCACAGACCACAGTCACACTTCCCTTCAAGGCCTAGAAGGCAGCTTTCCCTATCCTCTGACGATTAACAGATGACACTGAGAATGCTCACAGAGAAGTCTGGGAAATTCTCTGCTTGAAGGCAGAGGGAGAGCCGTCTCTCTTCCTTATAAGAGAGTCTTTGGCTCCAACTTACACTTTTACTAGCATTCTGTTAATGCCCAGCTCCAGGTTATTATTCCTATTAATTAAAAGCAGGATATGATTCATTATTCCTATTACCAGACTAGATGTTGCTTTTCTAATGAAAATATGGTCCCTGGACACCTTCCAGTCTCAGTTCAGCACAAACCCTGAAAATTTTCAAAAGGATGAGATACTTTAACCCCACTAATTAATCCTGTTACATAAAGAACAATCTGCTACTAAAACTGTACAAAAAAAAAAAGTACAGTCAGTTTTGTTTGGTGCTTCTGACAATGCCTTTTTCAAGACACCTAGAGTTCCCTTCACAATCCGTGATTTGACCCCACAGTTTTCTCTAATGGACAGTAAGCTTGGAAAATCCCTGTAAAGCAGAAGAATGTCTGTATGCCTATTTTTGATTCACATATTTACTTCTGCAGAAAACTCAGGAAGACAGTATACTTTAAGACACCTTAAACATTAGTCAAATAAATGAACGACTGTACAGAAATAGTAATTACCTTCAAGTGTTTCTCCCTCTCCAGAAAGGGCCTCTCCTGCTCCAGATGCATACAAGGCAGACACGGTCAATGCATACCTAGTGGCTTCATCTAAGCCTTTTAGCACTTTAGAGGTAGTGTCACCTTTCACAGTCACTTCCTTAGTTTCACCTCCTGAGACTGGAGTGTATGTTATAAAGTACTGCTGCACTTTGCCAGGAGCAGCACCCCAAGACAGCTTCATTGTTGATGTTGTAGCATCAGAAACTCTCAAATTTCTTGGATTTCCTCGGACTGCACATGTCAAAAGATGATGAAAACAAGTTGAAGCAAGCTTCCTTTAGTGGTTTCTTTTTTTAGGTTAACATAGGTCTTATGGCTGAAAAAAATTATTCCTGAATAGCCTGCACTAACACTGCTACTGTATTCAGGATTGTATAATTCTATAATTCTATCCCCACACTCAACAGGCAAAAATGCCCAGAAAAGTCTTTTTGCTCCTATTTTTTTCTGTTAAAACAGGCTTAATCCTGGAACACTTATACATACTAGTACCTTATACATTCAGCACACCAAGATGCATGTTGAAGTCACTGTCTGCACAATCAAGTCACAGATCATCAGTGAAATGTGAAATTAACACATGATGGTTTCCTACAGAGTTCTTTTTGATGATAGTGTTTCTGTTTTATAATATTTAAAATCTTATTGAAGTTTCACTGGTGATCGGGACATTTCTACAGTCTCTGTACTCTTCAGATTTTGTTTGATAAGGCATAATACCTGTTAAAGGATCATACATTTTCATACAAGTTAAGGCCACAGTGATAACTTTAGTACATTAAATGTTTCATTCATTCCTTGTTAGCCATTCAGAACAAAGTGCAAACAGGGTCTTTGCTGAAAAGAAATGTAATTTGTATAATTGACAATATGAAGAATCACGAGGACAATTAATTAAACACACAGGCAGATTCTTCACCCAAGTTACCTTGGTGCCTTGCTAGGTACTGCAGGTTCAATAGACTATATTTTAAAATTAAATATTACACTTTTGGTGCATTATATTGTCTTAAATTACCTCTCAACTAGGCTTGAGTAATTTTATAATTCCCTGTTCATCTGGGATAATACATATGGCCAATGTGGGTTATTCTCTTTTCAGTATGAATATGTCAGCATGCAGGGAGTTCTCAAGCTTACTACATTCACAGCACTGATCATGTACCTTCATCAGTTTTTGCATATCCATTCAGAGAATTCCCAGGCCCAGACTGATATTCAGGAATAACAGATACTTCATATCTTGTATCTTGTATCAAGCTCTGCAGAATAGTTGATCGTTCATTTGCTGAGACAGTCACTTGTCTCCTTTCTCCTCCAGTAAGTGGTCTGTACACAAGCCTGTATCGTAGGACATTTCCTGGAGCTGGAGTCCAGCCAACTACAAAGCTATCAGTAGTTTCATCTGTTATCCTTAAGTTTCGAGGAGAACCTTTAACTACAAAAAATATACACATATATTTAGTAAATATTTGCTTTTAATCAAGTAGTATCTGAAGTGAAATTATTCCCACCATTCCGTTAGCTTATCAATTTTATCCAAACAACAGTTTATATTGCCCTCACCTTGTTTTAGTCATTTCTGAAAATTTATGGGCCAGAGCTACAATGAGGAGTGTAACAAAGCTGTCCCCAAAAGTACATTAATCTCAGTTTATACAGTCACTTGTGAAACTTAAGAGAGTCTGTTTGTGTTTAGTGGTAACAGTAGAACTGAACTGTGTCAGGGACACTTGGGAATAGTAGGGAAATTTCTTCACACAACAAATCATATAGGCTTCTTTGTTGTGGCCATTTGCTTCTGCACGACCTTTGTTTGCAGATAGCTGACTACACACAGACAGCTCTCTGATTTTAAAGAAATGACCAAGCGAAATGCAACAGCGAAAAAAAACCAACCAAACAAACACAAAAGCAATTTTATTGCTTTAAATTAAATTTTCACAACGCAAAATATATTCATTGCAATATGAGTTGCATCTAGTGTTTAAAAAGGACTTCTGACTTAAATCACAAACTCAAAGACAAAAAATAGCTTGTTAACCCAGGAATTAAGGAGAAAGTGTACTGAATCATTTAATCTAGTCTGCTCCTTGACAAAAGATACAGCAGCTCAGGTCATTTCATATGAACTCAGTGGGCACACCAAAGAGTAACTTGACCCTTCCAACATCCATCAAGACCTACCGCACTGCAAGTTGCCTAGCAGTATGTTGCATTGTTATTTAGGAAAAAAAAAAATCTGTTTTTTTGTTGTTTATTATCTAAATTATAATCTGTCTGGAACATTATATTTCAAAAGGATTGTTCTTCCATGTTAAATTACATGCCTGTTAAGAGTGGAGCAATTAATAATCATAGTTTTAAAGAATCAAACTTATTTTCTACTCATGTGAAACACAATACTCAATTTCAAATTCTCTAAAAGCTTGAAATCAAGATTAGCTGCAAAGAAAACTGTCTGGCTCAAATTGTTAACTACTGCTAATTGACTGCTGCTGATGTTCACATGATTGCAAAAGAGCTCTTCTCAGATATATTGAGACCTCATTAGATCAAGATGCCGACAATTATTTAAGGCATAATCAATTACAACATGGGAAGACTGATTATTTTTATTAAAGCTATTCCTTCTCCTGTCCCTTACACTCAAAAGCTACATTTTCTATCAGCCAAGATTTTGTTTTCCTAAGGGAAAGTTATGCATGGCCATAACATTCTGACTAGTACAGTCATGGAAACATGCACACCAACAGTGAAACCTGTATCTTCCAAACTTAACATCCAAACTAAGCTATTTTATAAGCATGTACTTCTATCAGTCCTAAAAGGAAAGACTAATTAACAAATTTCCATGTTATTTCTTTTGCTCCCTTGGAACCATTTACATCACCAAAGGTCACAAATGACAGCATGGAATAATGAAAAAAGAGTGGATCAATATTTTAAAAAGCATGATTCAGACTAGACTGAGTATTCAACTACTGGAATAGAAAATCAACCTTACTGTCATCCTTCTTTAAATCAGTGGAAATGCACCATGGCAACTCCACCAAGAAAAGGTACTGCTGCTATTAAATTTACAGCCTACCACTTAAATTACAGCCACTGATAACATAAACTCTCAGTGAGATCAATGGAAGTTTTGAATCAGTAAGAGTTATTGGATGAGACCCATGAAGTTCTGGTGAAAAACAGATGACCAAAAACTCAGCTCTCTTTAATCCTATGGTATGTAAAACAGAATTTCTATTAACGTAAGTTAGATGCAGACATGGCAAATTTCATAAGTACATGCTTGACTTTAAATGCATTAAAGTCAGCGTACATTCCTGCATCAGAGTCATAATTATTAAATAGAACAGAATAAAGTTGGAAAGGACCTACAATCACCTAGTCCAACTTAAGTGTATATTAAGATTGATACATGCAATGAGTATATTATTGACAACACACTATTTGAAAATAGGCCACTACAGAGAAACACAGCATCCATCCAACTTTCAGGGAAAATAAAATCTAATCTTAAAAATTCAAGTGGGCCTATTATTGGAATTTTATATCTTTACTAAATGCATTGAGAGACAATAATGTTTATTCTCATCCCACATACCAGTACAGCTCCTCAGGCTCAGCTGGCTGTTCCACATACACCCATTCTCTCAATTAAGCAAATTCTTATTTTGAACATACGACACTTTCGTATCCGAGAATAATGGAAGCTTACCTTCTAAGGTGGTTTCCTCTCCATCCAAGGGAGGACCATCACCATCTTCGTATTCAGAAATCACAGTGACTGCATAAGTAGTTTCAGGTAGCAAATTTGTGAGAACTGAGCTAGTACTTGAAGCTGGTACTGAAACAATAAATTCTTCTCCACCAACTGCTACTTTATATTTAATGAGATAGGACAAAACCTCAGATCCAGCTGGAGACCAGCTCACTTTGAAACTGTCAGATGTTACATCAGAAAAGACCATACTCTTTGCAGGTATATAAGCTGTATGGAAATAAAAATGCACAGATGAAGCATACTTGCTAGAATATTTTTACCACAAAATCTCTAAAATAAATTTAAAATGTCCCTCCATAACATGATTTATTCTAATCGATCAGATATTTGTTGCACATGCAACTGTCTTTGTTTTCTATAGTGGCTTATAGCCATCAAATGTCATTATGATCCTGTTTAGGTTGTCTCACATCGTACATCAAAGAGTAGAGGCACCAACTCAGTGATTTCTTGATCAAATGAGAACAGTCCGTCTAAAAAAATGTATTTATGAAAACTTCAGTTAGAATCTGATGATCAAGTTGGGTTCTCTCTTTCATATGTCCCATGACTAGCAATAACATTATACCCTCAACAGGAACTAAGAATCCTTGGGTTTTTTCAGATGTAGATTAGAAATAGGACAAAATAAATCCCGGTATTTTTTTTTCAGGAATGGAGTCAAAGGGGAAACAAGGAACTTGACATGAGGCACAAACACAAACCTGACATCCTGGGCTTGTTTTGCTTGGCCTAGTCAGCCTAACAGTGGGGATGTTAAGACTGCTTGAGCCCTCTAAAACAAAGGCTGTTTTGCTGGTTTGTTCCTCAAAGCTATCCTGAAACAAAAGGCTTGTTTTTAAAGAGAGTGGGGTTTATCAATATCGGGGACTATTCAATATTAATGTTCTACTAAACATAGGTAGGGACACTGAGGGTGCAACTAATCATAAATAACTTTAGCTGACCAAAAGCTGGTCATTTAGAAAGCTTTTAAATATTAAACACTATCCAAGCTTGCCAAATTTGGATGCATGTGAAGACTTTCAAGTGCTACTTCATTTCAGTCTTTACAGTGAGATTGATATTAACATCACCTAGCATCTGCTGTCTCAAATTGTCTTGTCTACACCAATTTCAGAGGGCTTACCCTAAAAATTAATCATATCACCTCTGGAGGTATTGGCATTGCTCCATTGCCTTTGAAATTCTAAAAGACAAGTTTATACTAGCTACCTCATTTTGGACAGCTTATGAAGAATGGCCCTTGTTAGTAACTGTTTTATTCAAGACCCTGAGTGTAAAAGCATAGCACATCCACTAAGGTCATTCCAGATAGACACACACTTTAATAGTTTTCTAAGGAGCCAGGAAGAGAGGGGCAAAAAAAGTATTTCTCCAATATTTTTTTTCTTCTCTCCTTTTCAATTAATTTCTCCCATTTCTTTTAATATATTTGAAAATGAGAACCAAATCCCCAGTTATTAAAATTATCATTTGTATATGGAGAATTTCATCAGTATCAATTCTTTAGGTAACTATAAGCACGAAACATTGGTTCAGATCTTTTTTCATTGCATTTTCTACATTTCTCTAAGTAATAGTAGTTACTTACATTTTTTCCTTATAGCAGCCAGTTCCTGCTCAATCCGTAGGCAAACAGACTGTGTAAGTTCAAATGATATTCTTTGAAAAGCATCAAAATCTTCCACTGTGTAAACATGGGTTTCAGCAGGATCTAACTCTGTACGCACTGCATCCTTCACACCAACTGCAAATATTTCTACATCTGCATCCCTCAGTTTTATTGCAGGTTCTTTAAAAGCATCTGACGATTTTCCATCAGTAATAAGAATCATGACTCTTGGCACATTTGGTCTTGATCCTTTGCTGGTAACAAAGACTTTCTCCCTCACATACGTCATCGCTTTGCCTGTGTTCGTAGATCCACCTCTGTAGGGGAAGTTGTTAATAGCCTGAATTATGTCTTCCACTCGGTTGTATCTGTTCAAAGAAAACTCCATATGGGGATCTCTGCTGTACTGGACAAGACTTATCTGTACTTTCCGAGGCGATATCTCAAAGCTTTTAACTAACACTTCCAAAAAGGCTCTTACTTTAACAAAATTGGCGATACCAATACTGTAGGAACCATCCACTAAAAACACAACATCAGCTTTTACATCCACACCACGTGAGCATTCTGCAAAGAAAAAGAATCACCACCATAAACACATATTCAATAGCCATAGCATTACATACCTGGTTGCTTATAAAGAAAATAAACCATGCTAAGTAAAGATGTTTCTCATAAATCATAAAGGTATGATATTAAAACAAGCATCAGAGGTACAAAAACCAAAAAACTACTGTATGAAAATAACATAGTAGCTCCTAACTTACCCACTTGAACTTTTACTTGTTGTGTTTTTTCCATTATCGTTATTGGCTCACTGGGGGTCAGTCCTTTCATTGCATAAACATTAATCTGATATTCTGTGTCTGGAGAGAGATCTTTAACATTCAGAGCAGTAGTCTGAGGACCCACACTCAGTACATGTTGTTTTCCACCGGATATCATTGGAATGAACTGCAGCCGATAGCCAGTTATTTGGCTTGTGGATGGATCCCAAGTGATCCTAACAGATTTTGAGGAGATCTGAGTGGCCACCAGATTTGAAGGAGGCTCCACCACTGAAAGCAATCAAAAGCAAACCCAAAATATTAATTGCAATTATAAATATTTTCTTCCACATTTTTAGTTCTGGAGTAATGTAGTCATCTTTGCTTAATCTTTACTAAAAATGTCTTTCTTTTCTATTTATTTTTTTAAGCATAAATAAACACAAGTGAATTGCAGGGCAGTCCAAATAAAAGATTTTTCCCCTTTAGTACATTTTTTCTGTAGAAGTGATGCCTGTGTTCAAATGGGTTGTATGAGACTTCTGATAACTGCACATCATTGTATTGCCCTTGAAACTATGGAATAATGGAGTTATTCCAAATCTACACATCATATTCTTTTCTCTTGTATTTAAATGCACAAAGCTGAGACCTGTTTTCTATGCTTGCTAAATGAGGCAATGGATCAAATTCCAGAAATAAAGCAAAGGAAGTAGCGATAGCCCTTTAAATGTACATCAAAATAAACTGAGATCAATAAATACACTTGCATAAAATATCTCACCTTCTTCTCCACTAACCAGTTCACCTAGTTGTTCATCAACACCAGAGCACACTTGCAAGATAATTTCATTCTGTATATCCACAATTCCATCAAAATTAGCCACATTGAACACATGCTTCAGTGAAGGCTGAGATGCAATTAGCTTGAGTTCCTTTGCATCTGCTGCTTTGATTCCTAGAAATTGCAATAGACAGGACTGTGTTAAGTGGCCATAAAATACAGACACCTGTGAATGTATTCATAAAGTATCAGAACATGCTGGGGTAAAGCTAAGTTCAATTCAGTTCTATTTTCTGTCATTATCAATAATCAAACTACAAAATAATGATTAATGCAATGAGGTGACATACTCTATTTTCAACCTGAGAGAATAAAGTGGTATCATCTTCAATAAGGCCAATGTTGAAACTATGCTTGTCAGTCATCTTAATCTCCATACAGGAGCCACAGAATTACTATAAAATTAACACAACTGGTATGTTCCACTCTTGAGGGCACTAACAACCCACTTCAAGGCATAAACATGGA